>NC_058061.1:195000-215000 GCF_020085105.1 Siniperca chuatsi
CATTTCCTGTCTTTCTTCAGCTGTTCCTATCAAATAAAGGCAAAAAGCCCAAAAAACAAGTCTTAAAAGTCGTCACTCATGTTGCAACAGCTCATCTCTCCACCAGCATGCACTCTTCTTAACTGACGTATAACTCTGCTGTGGTAAAGCTAACACACATTAATACATAACAATAACATAACATCTTACATTCAAAACATGAAATGTTGACAAGATGCCAGAGCCGGAATATAAAACGACAGCCACCTCTTCTACATAGGAGCTCGACAGACAGACGGACGGACGGACAGAGCATCTCGGTGGTCGTTTTGATTCTATAAGTGGAGGAAACGTGAAATGGTTCACGTATCAAATACCTCATGATAGTAGGTGGCAGTTGAATTACATGCTGTATGTTTCTTCATTTATTAGGGTGATGAAGAGCCCTAAGTGTCAGATGGACCAGAATAATTTGGCCCGGGTGTTTGGACCAACTGTAGTGGGACACGGGATGCCTGAGCCGTCTCCGACAACCATCATGAGAGACACTAACACTCAGCCAAAGGTTCGCTCCTTTCTAAATGTCTTGTTCAACAGTATGCGGATATGAGCACAATAACTGGATATTATCTTTGTGAGGACTTCTTTACGTCAGATAAACATGTAAGTAACAGTTTCTCACCTGAACAAACGTGCTGAATCATTTCAACCCGGATCAGTGTTGTGTGGACTACTCATGTCCATCTTTACCCTCAGTGGTTCATTAAGTCTGTTGCTCTTTTCTCAGGTTATTTGCCGCATGTTGTCCCTCCCTGAAGCCTACTGGAGACGTGTACTTGCAGTCCAGCTGGATCAGATCTCGCCCTCGTCCTCCACCACGACGACCTACAGCCAGGATGACAGACATGGTGGGTTTACAGACGTGTTGTTAGCGCCGGTCGTCTCACTGCTCTAATTGGCTCCAGTTGGGCTCTCTCATGTATTAACATTCAAGTCGCAGCACTCAGCATCAGTTTCTCTGAAACATAAATACCCAGTGATGTTTAGTGAAACCCAGCAGGTGGTTTAACATCACTTCCTGTTCTGAAGGTTTTCCAGAATCCTCAAAGGCTCGTTCAACATCTGGATCAATAAAGTCTGCTGCGACACAAACAAGAGTTTTAACATGTTGGGACAAGTTTTTTTATTTCTTGTGTGTGTTTCCGCTGGTGGTTCTCGGGACAGGAAAGTCCTTTTCTCCGAATGACAGCTGTGGATTTCCGTAGTTTTTTACTGGGTGGGACCATTAAACGGTTATGTCACCACCTGTTTTCATTCCTGATGTGTTTGTATGTTTGCAGGTCGGTTGTTTAAGCCGCTGACTTCTCCAGAGTTGAACAGCTACTATAAAACTCCCAGCAGAGGATCTCTGAGAGGCAGGATCAAGAACCTGAGCAATGCTCTCACCAGCACGTAAGACCACAACAGACCATGTCCAACCTTCAGTCCACTACCAACAACTCCTGTTACATTTATTAAGACAGTCCAGTGAGCCGCAGATGATCTGAGGTCACTCATCAACAGTTTACCTGACTGTTGGACCAGCAGCCAGTATAAACGGCTTCTCCTGGTCTGAGTCCTGCTGTCAGCTGACTGGAGCCGAAATCATTAGTCAATTAATCGATCGGTTGATCGACAGAAAAATTATTGGCAGCCCTGTATAATTGATTATTTTCAAAAAGCCAAACGTTCCCTTATTCCGGTTTCTCCAGTTTGTTTCTGTTTTCTATCTCAGAAACTGAAACGAGACTTGACTTTGGGATTCAGGACTTTTTAAGGAGCATTTTACACTTTCCTCCATTTTATGGATTAAATGATTAAAAAAATTTAAAATAAAAATAAAATCATTAGTAGCAGTATTCAGAACTCCTCCTCCAGCTCTCTGAGATGTTCCCAGGCCCGATGGGATATATAATCCACCAGTGTGTTCTGGTCTGACCCGGGTTCTCCTCCTCCACAGGGAGTCCAGGAGGATCCCGATCGGATGCTAATTCTCCTCTGGGCTCCTCACCTTGTCCTGTAGTCAGTTTGATGCTCAGAAACATCCGTGTTGTATTTAGAATCGGCAGCAGGATGAACCCTGCGCTCTCTGCTGACATCCACCTTCAGTACAGAGCAGGTTGTAGCTTGAAACCGAGCAAATGGTTAAATGTCACCATTAATACAGTAAGTTTTACTAATTAGTCATAAAAGGTGTTCTGATCTGATGTTTCTCTTCATTGATCTTCCCTCTGCTGCTGAAGACGTGAATCTTTCAGTAAATCAGCTCCTGTATCGTTTCCGTGGTTTCCATGGTTACACCACGAGCCGCAGCAGCCAGTTGAAAAAGTTGAACATCATAAACTGACGAGCTAAGAGCTGCAAGCGTTCACGAGAGCGTTCAGATGCCTGAAAGACTCTAAAGTTTATCTCCAGTCCATAAACAGGCTCCTGTTTCACTGATGCTTCGGTGTTAAAAAGGTTGTGGAGCCTCCTGAAGGGCCCGGCCCCTGTGCCTGATGGGTAATTCAGCCCTGATGAATGTCAGTTCTTGGTGGTGGACTCAGTGCCTGGACTTTGTATTTAACATCTCTTCTCTCCTGTGTGTGTGTGTGTGTGTGTGTGTGTGTGTGTGTGTTGTCTCTTCAGTGGTCGAGCCGAACCGGGGAGAAGGTTCTTCACGTCACCCAGCTGATCCAAATACACACTAATCAACACTTCGCCTCTTTATACCAACAGGAAATGATGTAATATGTGAAACTGTGACTGTAAGAAAATAAACATCCATTTGTTTTTCTAAAGGTTTAACACTTTGCAGCTGTAAGCAGCTCTTCCATTTCTTCTGTGCATTGCATTGTGGGAGAATAGTGTCGACCAGCATCGCACTCCAAAGTTATTTCATTAGACGTCGGGTAGCTTTCCGTTTTACTGAAGAATAGAAATGGAACTGATCTTTGTTGTTGAAGTTTTCTGTTTGTGTATAAATATTATGGGATTGCTTTAAACTCCTGTCAGTCAGTACATTAAATCAAAGTTACCTGTCGCTAATCCACACAGACCGGCCGGCTCTGTAATGTATCTACAATAGAAGATGTTTAGGCTTTAAACTGGACTCACTTGGTGTTTCTGGGTTTGATCTGTGAAAAATAAAAGCACCTACATGTTCTGTTTGGAAAAACTTGAAATAAAATATTTGACTACAGATGATTGTTTTGATTTCCTGACAGGAAGTGAATCCTGAAGGATGTTTAGCTGTAAAACATTTTGTTACAGAGTGAGACATCACAACAATTACCCATCGTCAGTAAACGTTCTGCTCTCCAGAGGACGACCCTTCCTCTAGCGCCACCATCAGGACCGTTCTCAATGCTGAATGCACATTTATTCCTGTTCTGAACAAACACAAAATATTGTCTTGACGTGAGGGGGGCACTACGAAACTGGCTCACCAAACCCTGAAGCCCCAATCAGAGAGAACCGGTATCAGCTGAGTTTGTGAACCCGGGCTTTCGGCTTTCGGCTCTGTGTGCGTTCCCATAAAAGAGGCCGTCTGAGCGTCATTTGACGCTTCTTCCGCACAACATGATTTCTAACATGGCCGCTGCACATTCAGAGCTCTGAAACTTTAAACTTGATACTCAAGAAGTGCACTGAGGTCTGACACTGTCCCATACTGAAGACGTGCAAATCTCTTTAGTTTTTGGCCAAATCCAAGTGAAATTAATTTCATTGATTTAATATTGTCTGTGATAAATACCAATAATCTAATCAATGTTCTATCAGCTGCATTACTGGCAGTGTAAAATGGACCTGCAGCTGATCAGGACCAAACATAAAAACATCATCCGAACAGGTCTAGACCGCCAGCTTCCATCTCGGCGGTGTATTGCTGAGGACCCAGGGGAGAACCCGCGACATGTTTAATATAAACAAGGGAACAACGAACCACTCAGCTCGGTGTCTGAACGTGGAGGGGCGGGGCTTAGGGCTCTGCTTCATGCACACAGCCGCAGATCAGGGGCCTCATTTACAACACAGAAAGTGATGGAGCGCCGCCTCCTGCCAGACGGGAGAGTCCAGTTTGTGTCCAGGGTAGGAGGGGTCAGCCACAGTCGTCAGGGTCCTTTCTTGATTTTCAATTCAAAACAGACACATGAAAAACAAAATCTGACTGTTTTTTGAATTAGATTTTTTCATTTTTTGATTCTGACAACAGAACAGGAAAAACAGCTCTGTTTTTCAGTTTTTTCAGTTTTGGTGAAAATACGGCCAGACACTGACCCATAGCTCCTCCGGCAAGCCTCCTCGCTACGTGAGATTTTAGGGAATTGAGACGTCCTTCAACATGGGGGGGGGGGTCGATTTCCAGGTCACAGGCAGGAGGACGGAGGAGCAAGGAGACGAGGAGGCACAAAATAGAGAAATGAGAAGAGGCTATAGAGAATATAGAACAGCCTCCCTGTGTGAGCTCCTGATTGGCTACTCAGCCAATCACTCATGAATCCTGTTGTTTTAGTGGTTCTTTTTACACCCATTGACTTGTATTAGTTGGAGGCGGGATCCCAATCTACTGTAATCTTTGAGAAAATCTGTTGATTCAACAAACCTGAAATAAATGTTGACTGCAGTTCCTCAGCTGCGTCTGTCTCTTTTAACCTGACAGATATTTAAAACCCTCTTGAAGTTTTTCATGTCTGTGGAACACGAAGCCGGGAGTTTTCTACTCTTTACACTTTACTGCTGTCTGCTGGTCACATTGAGGACATTTACAGTCAACAAGAAAGAAGACTGAAATCTTCACACCAAAAAGTTTATTTGTCTTAATTGTGCATATTTTTAATGGCGTTTTGAATGAAATAAAACATGCAGGCGGGAAAACAGCTCAGTCAGCTGATCAGGACTCCTTTTGTTTTAATAACGCCTGTTTGACAAAAGCAGAGAGAGAATATAGTTTTCATCACTCAAATAAAAACAAAGAAGAAGCTGCTGAAATGTTGGAGGATAAAAATACTAAATACTAAAAAGTGTCAACCCTGAAATTTCTTCATTTACTTCTCTAAGGAACCAATCAGAAGCCTCGAAGTGGTGAGCAGTGATTCGTTAATCTGTAACGCTGTCAGTGACATCACTTCCTGTCGTTCTGCTCGATAAGGAGAGCCTTTGTTTCATTCTGCCACTCCAACACCCCGTCCAGAGGACAACGTCCATCCTGACAGACAGGCAGGCAGGAGAGAGAGACGGGAGAGAGAGAGAATGAAAGATGAGTTAGAAAACAATAAAAAACTAAAATCTGGCAAAGCACGTGACGGCCTCAGGACAGAGATGCTGAAACACAGCAGCCCTGAGCTGAGACAGGCCCTTCTTCACTTGTTCCATCTGGTTCTTCAGTCAGGTCGCTTTCCTGAGATCTGGAGCCGGGGCTTATTTCCCCAACACATAAGAGCGGAGATAAACTGGACCCTAACAGCCACGAGGCATCTGCGTGAGCAGTGATCTGGGGAAGGGTTTTTGCAGCATTATCAAAGACACAAAGTCCTGAGTAAAGGGCAAACTGTCTTTCTACCAAATCACTGCGCTACTGACCACGTTTACACTCTACACATTGTAATTAACCATCACATACACCAAAAATACAAAGGTAACATTTTTGCATGTTTTATTGACTTTAAAAAGGCTTTTGATTCTATTTGGCAAGAGGGATTAGAACATTCTCCAAATCGTATCGGGGGTAAACTTTATGACATAATTAAGTCAGTGTATGCCAGTAATAACTGGAGTAAAAACTGGTAACAGAACTACAGATCTCTTCACTGAAGGGAGAGGCGTCTTTCAGGGCAGCAGCTTGTCTCCAACTCCATTAACATACAACAGTGTAATCCAACCAATCGCCCTTTATGGTAGTGAAGTTTGGGGTCCACTCAGTCATCAGGACGACGCTAGATGGGACACGCTCCCCTAGAGGCCCTGCATGCAGAATTCTGTAGGTCCATATTAAACATCCAAAGAAAAACACCAACCAATGCATTAGGCCGTTACACATTGATTATTAACATTAAAAAAGAACACTTCAGTTTTGGTTACATCACAAATTAAGCCCCAAAGACATTGATATTTCAGGCGCTACAAACCAAACAACTGGACCCCCAAAAGAGTTCCTTCTGTCAGCAATACTGTTGAGTATTTTCAGACCAGCACTGCTTTCCAACCATTAATCAGAGTAAACAAAATTATCAAATTACCAAAAGATGCCTATCTGGAACATTGGACGAATCAAACCAAAACTCAAAACAAACTTAATTGTTATCTGGCTCTAAACCATGAATATAAACTGGCAGAGTATCTCTTTACTGACAGAGATCCAAAACAGAGACAGATCCTGACCAAAGACAGACTCAGTGACCACAGACAGATCCTGACCAAATACAGACTCAGTGACCACAGACAGATCCTGACTAAATACAGACTCAGTGACCACAGACAGATCCTGACCAAATACAGATTCTGTGACCACAGACAGATCCTGACCAAATACAGACTCAGTGACCACAGACAGATCCTGACCAAATACAGACTCAGTGACCACAGACAGATCCTGACCAAATACAGACTCAGTGACCACAGACAGATCCCGACTAAATACAGACTCAGTGACCACAGACAGATCCCGACCAAATACAGGCTCAGTGACCACAGACAGATCCTGACCAAATACAGACTCAGTGACCACAGACAGATCCTGACCAAATACAGGCTCAGTGACCACAGACAGATCCTGACCAAAGACAGACTCAGTGACCACAGACAGATCCTGACCAAATACAGACTCAGTGACCACAGACAGATCCTGACTAAATACAGACTCAGTGACCACAGACAGATCCTGACCAAATACAGATTCTGTGACCACAGACAGATCCTGACCAAATACAGATTCTGTGACCACAGACAGATCCTGACCAAATACAGATTCTGTGACCACAGACAGATCCCGACCAAATACAGATTCAGTGACCACAGACAGATCCCGACTAAATACAGATTCAGTGACCACAGACAGATCCCGACTAAATACAGACTCAGTGACCACAGACAGATCCCGACTAAATACAGACTCAGTGACCACAGACAGATCCCGACTAAATACAGACTCAGTGACCACAGACAGATCCCGACCAAATACAGACTCTGTGACCACAGACAGATCCCGACCAAATACAGATTCTGTGACCACAGACAGATCCTGACCAAATACAGATTCTGTGACCACAGACAGATCCCGACTAAATACAGACTCAGTGACCACAGACAGATCCCGACTAAATACAGACTCAGTGACCACAGACAGATCCCGACTAAATACAGACTCAGTGACCACAGACAGATCCCGACTAAATACAGACTCAGTGACCACAGTCTCGCCACGGAGAAAGGACGAAACAAGAAGTCCTGGCTACCAACAGTTTGTGGTCACTCACTGCACAACAGCTGAGGTAGAGACAGAGATGCACTTCCTCTTAATGTGACAAATATAATAATATCAGAGTGGAATACTTGTGACTGCATATCACAAACCGAGGGACACATAGTTAACACAACATCACTGAATGTGACAAATAATTATCTTGACATAGCCAATCACACACATACACACAAAGTTACATATATTGTGTTATTGCTAATATGTGTATTTGTTTTTATTTTTTTTTACTGATTTGTGTATTGTCCATACATCTAATCTAATATTTGATAAATTTGTACTTGGATGCTTTGGCAAAATTGTTTTTCAAAACTTTAATGCCAATAAAGCCATTGAATTTAATTGGATTGAGAGAGAGGGAGAGACGGCAGGAGAGAGAGTGAATTCTGCTGTCATCATCATTATAAAATCACTTTGATTTGTGGATTTTTCTCCACAGACGTGGGAGTAAACTGTGCACAAATAACTCAGACTGAAGGTCTGATAACAGATATGTGACAGAAGCTGAAGATCAGGTGATAAAGACTTCTTTAGGTTCTCTGTGGAGTTTCATTGTGGAGAAATTTGATGAATGGGTCCAACTTTTTATTTCATTTCACATGTAGCTGTGTGAGAGTGAATGCACCCAAACAAGGAACACAGACTTCATAATTAATATCTCATTACAAAACAGGTAAGATGTTATCAACATCTCATCTTTACAATATCAAAATAACTACCCACCCTCCCCTCATACCCCACAGCTATACCCACTGGCTGCAGACACGCTGACCTGCAGATTCATTTTCTATGAACTTAGCACAAAACAGCTCATACACAGTAAGACTGGAGCTTTCAGGGCCCCTGGAGGCCCCTGGAGACCCCAGAGGTCAGGAGTCAGTGTTACCTGGTTGGTGACGTGTGTGTCGGCTCCGTGCAGCAGCAACAGCTGGATGGTTTTAAATCTGTTGAGTCGAACAGCATCGTGAAGAGGAGTGTCTCCCTCCTGAAACACAACACAGCACACACACAGGTCAACTCTACACTTCATTTCAAAGCAAATAAAACAGAGGAAACAAAGTTAATAATGTAAAATATATATAAAACACGATAAGTTCAAAGTGTGATTAAGTTTATTTTTGGTGAATTACTGAAAAAATAAATAAACAACCAGAAGAAGGCGAGGTGAAGTATTACAGCAATGGTACCTGGTATGGCAACACTCTGACACCAATATATTGATTATTAATCTTATTGATTATTAATGAAACACCATCCTGTGGTCTGGCTGAACATGTGGGTTCTTTATTCACATTGTTTGGTTCTAGTAAGAATTCAAGCCGCTGCTTTACAAACCAGCTGTAGTTTTTAAAGAGTGAAATGAAAAGTGAGGAGAGAAGAGTTGAGTGCAGACCTCAGATCTGTGTTTTAGGTTCAGCTTCATTTGGGTTCATGTTTGCAGTTTCTCTGCATTCATATTTGTCTTTGTTTAGTTTATATATATATATATATATGTGTGTGTGTGTGTGTGTGTTGAAACTCACCCTGTCCTGTGTGTTGAGTTCAGCTCCACAGTGAATCAGGTGTTCAACACAGTCATGGTGTCCGGTCCTCACAGAGACATGAAGAGGAGTGCTGTCCAGCTAACACACACACACACACACACACACACACACACACACACACACACACAGTATATCATTTAAATTGTCCACATGCGGGTTCCTAATGTATTAATATATATTTGTAATATATCTGCAACATATTTCCAATACACAAGTTAGTTATTAACATTTTTAGACGTGTGATTTATTCTGAAACAAAACATATTTTGCAATGTGACATTTCAGCAGGTATTAAAAAATCTGTTAGTATAGTATAAATAATCCTATTACATCATTACAGTTATAGTATTTGCAGTAATAGTAGTGGTAGTGATGTCAGTAGTATTACCTTGTCTGTTGCAGTAATGTCTGCTCCGTGGTTCAAAAGCAGTTGAAGCACAGACAGATTTCCTCCTCGGCAGGCCGAGTGGACACAAGTGGACCACAGCTGGACAGAACCAGAACATTAGAACCAAATGGTACATGGCTACATTTATATAGCGCTTTAATCCAAAGCCACGCAGGGTTCTGGCCAACCATCGGGAGCAGTTTGGAGTTCAGTGTCTTGCCCAAGGATTACTTCGACATGTGGACAGGAGGAGCCGGGGATCGAAATCTGTTATCAGTGGACGACCCCCTCTAAACCCGGAGCCACAGCCGCCCCTAAAAACTGGTTCTAACACTGGATTAAAACCACTTCTAACCATACTGTATGTAAAGATGGACGACATGTCAGTGCCCCAAAAGTAAAGCCCAAACATCTTTATTTTGGCTTCATTTAGTCCAGCGGAAGGAAGTGGAGACGCGTCGGCCATCTTTATATACAGTCTATAGTTGTGACACTGGATTAAAACTGGTTCTAACACTGGTACTAATACTGGATTAAAACCGGTACACAGTGCATACACAGACATTTGTGCCTTTAAACACAGATATTATAAACGGTACCTTGTCTCTGCTGTGGACGTTCGCTCCGGCCTCCATCAGTTTACAGACGACCTCCGTGTGACCCTGTGAGCACGCTCTGTGCAGACCCGTCCGCTCAAACTGAACACACACACAGAAAGACATCAGTTTATACAGATATCTGCTGTATCTGAACCATCTACATGAAGAAATACTATTTTTTCTTCTTTCTTCTGTCCAGGTAACCAGCTGTCTGCCATCTTTGTCTGGAGGAAACAGAGTCACAGCTTGTGGCAGCTTCACGGTGGTGCAAGCGAGTCAACCACTCCACCGTTGCAGGATTACAGACAGCACCCCAGCACGTTCATCATGGTCAGCGACGTGACGTGTAACACGAGAGAGAATAAGACCCCTGACCTGCCGTATGCCACTGCTAAGGAGGCCTGCAGCTCCACTGACTTCATCCCAAGCAGCGTGAAAGACAAACACACAGTCGGACATGTTGGATTTTCTCAGACTTTGTGTCAAAATCAGAAGTCACACGTAGAAAATGGAGGCTGATCTCATTCCTCCCTCCACAGAGCTGTGAGCTGTGATAATACCTGTCCATTCATAACTCGTAAACATCAGACAGAACATCATAAATAATCTGCGGCTGATTAGATGTCTCTACTCTTCTCCTAATGTGTGCCTTTACTGCCGTCTAGCAACCTCACAGCCAATAGAAGCAGTCAAGTGTCAATGACTCACAGCGTCGCAGGCGTTGACGTCTCCACCTGTCGACAGGTATCTGTCAATCACCATGAGCTGCTTCTGATCACAGGCCTTAAAGAAATCCTCCTCGTCCACATAATAAGGCTGAAAGACACAGTCACTGATCATAAAGAGCTGCTCTTCAGTATCATGAAAATATCACATTTGTTTTGCTTTCGTTATAAAACTGTAAGTTCTGTGGAGTCCAGCTTTGTGTGGAAGTTTTCATATATTAAATGTGTTCATCTCTGAGATGTGTGAGTGCTAAAGACGACTGTAATCACTCAGTATGATTGTCCTTTAACTGCTGCTTTTATTTTATTAATTTATTTAGTTTCTTGTGTTGTTCATTGTTTTTTGTATATTCGATGTTTTTGTCCGTTTGTCTTTTTGCAGGTGAAGTTGAAGACTGTTGCTGTCAGTGACGCTTGTAAATTTGTGATCACCTGGTTACCTGTACAGGTGGGTGTCTTACCACTGTCTGGACAGCAGGGGGAGCAGCAGCAGGTTTCGTGACGGCAGCTTTCTGCTCTCTCTTGGTCTTCCTCAGCAGCAGAAGGTTCTGGAGGTCAGCAGGAGTCTCCAGGAGGAGACGACCCGATTTGTCCCTCTGACCCGGGACAGACAGACAGATGAAGTTATACAGTAGCTCATTAAAGGTCCGGTGTGGAGGATTTAGTGACATCTAGCAGTGAAATTGCAGTTTGCAAACATTTGAAAACCGAAAGGCCCTCTCTAGAGCCGGTGTTTGGTTTGTCCGTTCTGGGCTACTGTAGAAACATGGCGGTGCAACATGGCGGCCTCCGTGGAAGGGGACCCGCTAGGGCTGTAGTCAACCAAAGAAATGCTTAGTCGACCAAAGTCCTGTCCTGCGCAACGATCAGTCGACTAAAAAAAAAAGACGCAATGTCTTTTTTGATTGAACATTTATTAAACAATTATAATAGAGCATTTATAAAACAACAACGAAAAACATCAATAATACATACAACTATGATAATAATACAATTCTTTGAAAATTAAGTTATTTTTTAAACTGCAAAGTGAGGAGTTCTGTCCTAGGTCTATAGTGACCGTCACAGTCGTGCACCTGACCACACCACACGCTACAAAAAATATAACTGCTAAAACTGCCAAATAATGAAAAATCCTAACAAAAGCTCTCGATCATACAGGCTGTATATTCTTCTTTACTTTCAAAGCTATGGGTTAACTTTTGTCCAACCGATCTAGGCGTTTTAAAACAAACACAAACCCAAAATAGCCTAAAAAAACACTAATAATAATAGGCTGTATAGTAGGAAGGCCTATAGATTTATTTTCGTTTTGTTACATTATATAGGCTATTTTCAAACGCGTCAAGTGTACAAATAAATTGAGTCAAAATCTATTGAGTCAGCATAATAAAGCCGTTAGGGCTACTTACAGATCTGCAGGCCTAGTCCACCTTTTTTATGTTGTGGGCCAAAAACACTAACATGTCCACATTCTTGGGTAAAAGACAGCTCCTCGACTTGTTAACAATAAATCCTGCTTTGGAAAATATGCTCTGCAGGAGTGGAGGTTGCAGGGATGCAGAGCAGGCGTTTGGCTGCCCGAGCAAGTCGTGGATATCTCTCCTCATTATTTTTCCAGCAGTGTCCACTTTACTTCTGTCCTGAAGATAATCTTTCATTTCCTCACAAGAGGATCTTTGTGCGCTTGGCTCATCAGGATCATCCTCTGCACCATGTCCACAAAGAAGCATCGCTATCTCCTTCTCTTTTGCCGTTTTCTGTTTTTTTGCCAACGGGTCCTCATCATCCCCTGTCTGCTCTGCGCTGTCTCCCGAGAGGCTTAGCCTTTGTGCTAGTTTTCCGACTTCAGAATAGGCCTCATCCCGTTTCTCATCATTAAGAAAAGGTAGCTGTTTGAAGCGCGGGTCCAGTTCTGCAGTTAAAATGTACAGGCTGCTTGTCATCACAACTCGGTCTTTGAATTTCCATCGATCTATTTCCTGCACAAGCTTAAGTTTCAACTTCTTCTTTGTTGGACTATCGTTATCTGACATTTTTTTAGATTCTCAAGCATTGGGAAGGCCGCTGACGGATGTGTTAGCCTCCTCCGACAACAGCTCGGTCAGTGTAATAAAGGGCTTAAGAACGTCTGTGATGTCTTCAGCCATATTCCACTGCTCTGTTGTCATGTGCAAAGCTGTCTGACACATTTATATCTCGCTAACCGCTTTTAGGTGATTGGTCATATTGGTCGTTGAGCTATGGTAAGTTAGCTTTAGGCCGCATAGCTTGCACTCCACAGTCTTGTCGTCTTTTTTTGTAAAATGCAGCCAAACAAAAGATTTAGATTTCTTGGACATTTTTTCGACTAAAGCCCAAAACAAGTAGCGTTCTAACTGAATGAATACAGCAAAACTACCTATATTCCTTACTGAGCGCGAAGCAGCAGTGCAGCCAGCCACAGGTGCGGCTCCCGAGTGCTCACGTGGTGCGCTAAACTGTGGCGCCGTTACAAAATAGCCTAAATTAAAGCATTTAAAGTTTGGTATAAAACATAGGCTAATTATATTTAGAATACAGTAATATATAACTGCTAATAAAGGAATAAATATCAAGGAGTAAATCAATGAAAATTTCTTTATTGGTAAAAAAAAAAAAATAATTTTTGCAACTGGTCGACCAATGAGAATGTCAGTCGACCAAAACGGCATCGACCGATTAGTCGACTAAACGACTAAAGTTGACAGCCCTAGACATTAGCATTTCAAAAAGTTAGCATTAAACAAATAATGTTAGCACATATGAAAAGCGTACTGTTTGCCGGCTGCACAAGTTAACGTGAAAATCCTGCAGTTTATTAAAAAATACCAGACACTCGATATCTGCCTGTTACATTAGTGCAGAAACTCATATTAGATGACTGCAGTGGAAACAAGGCATAACAAACTGTTATTGATCAGCCACACAGGATCATTTAAAGAGACTCTGATCACATGTTCAATGTTTGTTTAACAATTAAAAGGTGATGTTTTCCATCCTGCAGCTCCATCAGCTGTTACACGATGAAACTCTAAACACACAGCAAACTGATCACAAAAGTATTGATTACAGAGTCTGAACTAACTGATCATCTTAAAGAACTGAGGACAACAAACCAGTTTTACTGCAGCTGGTTTCAGCAGAAGCTAAACTGGTTGACTGAATCTGTCCACTGAATGGACTGAGAGTACAAATATCTTGGTATCTGGCTGGATCAAAAAGTTCCGTTATATTTCACATTGATAAGCTCAGTTCAGTAGGAAGCGGATAACTGAGGCCGTCTTCTCGTCTGTCTCGGACTGTGGTGATGTTGTCTATGGACACGCCTCTGCCTCCACCTAGTTTCAGTTTAGCACTCCGCCCTGAGATTTATTACCGGTGACAGTTATTCTGCTCATCATTGCATCCGGTCTGAAAAGGTTGGGTCTCTAACAGGAAGACGGGACAGACACTGGCTTCTATAATTTATAAAGCCCTTAAAGGCAACTTGCCACATTATATCAGCTCCTTATTAAACTGGTCCCACAGTCACCATCGGACTCCATCTAGTGGCTGGCTGAAGCTCGATGTCCCACCTGCAAACCCTAAATTTGGAAAAACTGCTTTTGGTTTTTGTACTGAACACACCTGGAACATTTTACAACACACACTAAAACTCCTTTGTACCTGTAGGTTAATTTAAAACCATGATTACAAACTGCTCCGCACTTGAACGTAACTTTTAGTTTTTAACTGTTCTGTCTGTTTGTTTTCTCGTTAGTTATTTTTTGTGTATTTATTCTGTTTGTACTCTCGACATCATTAAAACGGGGGCGTGCCCTCAATGATTCCTGGAGATTTAAATAAAGGTTGAATGAATGAATGAATCTGCTGCTGGACTCTGGTTCAGGTGAACACCTGCAGGGTGCTAATCAGCCAATAAATGATGTTTGTTTTCCTCTGACCTTGAGGCTGATTGGACAGTCAGAGTCCTGCTTCTCCTGAGAGACAGACGACTCGTAGCCTCCGTCCTCCACCTGCTGAAGACACACAGGGACAAATGTGGTCACATGTTAGTCTTTATATATGATTAGATTATATTAGAAACTAATTCTCTTTTTAAAACTCTCCCGTCTTGTTGACGTCCTGTGGATTCACAGAAACGTTCCCTTTGATGTCTTTACGTTAATGTGACTCATTCAGTTCAGACCAGCCGTGTTGAGTCTTACAGAAAGCAGAAGCAGAAATACTCTATTGATCCCCGAGGGGAAACTCTTTCGTTACAGCTGCTCACGTCACGTCGATGCACACAGGGATAGAAGTACTAATAGAATAGAAATAGAAATAATAAGATATACGTCTGCAAGAGACAATTATTTCTAGTAAGAAATAAGAGATGTGCAAATCAAAATATAATACACCATAATACAGTACAATACGTCGGTCGGGGCTGAAGAAAGAAGCGAGCTCAGCGGCCCGCTGCTCGTCCCTGCTGCAGGCTACATTAGCCGCTACTAGCATAACACACCACCATCTCACACACAGCGGTCAGAGGAAGAGTTTTGTTTTAAGTTACCCATTCAGTTTTCACTGCTGAGTGGTACTTTAAACATACTGCTGATGTATTTCATGTTATTTAAGTTGTTTACTTGCCTCGTAATTTGTCATTTCACTGAGTATTTTGTGTTTTTATGAGGTGAAAAATACTTCAAAAGGTACCAGTCCAGTATGAAGTATTTGTATGAATACATATTTTATGTGTGTATTTATATCATAAGTTAGGGAAACTTTTCTGTTCAGTTTTATTTATTTTATTTTCAAGAATTTAAACCCTCTCTGGTCATGACATAAATGAGATATGTACAGTGCAGATGATGAAATATAGAAACAATAAACTGTAAAAAATGAACGAAGGATTTCTCAGCGAGACTGAGCATGCTCCGTTTGTCCACAGAGACGACCATCGTGAATACAGATGTGGAATAAAGCTGACGGGAGACGTCACATCTGTATGAAAGTATGGACACGTCTTCAGATCACACAGACAGGTTTGAGTCATACAACTTTATTTAAAGGGTTAAAGAGGAAACTCCAATAACCAGAACAGAAATAAATAAACTAGAGATCAGCAGCAGCGCAGCTGACCTCTGACCTCCTGTCTGCCTCTCTTATAAAACTTTATTACAGCTTAAAGAGGACCAGCAGCCTCAGTTTACAGCTCAGTGTGTGTGTGTGTGTGTGTGTTGGACATGACCTTCTCTGGTGTCATTTTATTGGCCAATCACTTCCCAAAAGGGAGGGGTCAGAGGTCAGCGGTGGTCACGTGGTCTCTGACAGTGAACAAGAAAGTTTAGTAAACTAAACAGCCGAGACTGATTTCATTTGATTCAGACGCTGAAATCTTTGCACGCGTTTCTCTAACTTGAATAAATAATAAGTTTGTGTAAAAGACTTTTCTCTGGCCGACCACAAGACGACTTCATCTGCTCCAAAACACAACATGCAGTTTTTACTGAACTGTAATTTCACTGTGTGATGATGTAAAATGTGACCTTTCACCAACATGATCATTTCCTGATTTAAATAAAGTGAAGCTGAAGATAAAGAGAAGCCTTTCTCTGAATCTTTTTTCTGTAAGTAACCAGAGAAGAAGAAGTCAGACGGAGGAGGATAAAACGAGAATCTGTAAGAAGAATTTCAGACGAAAGAAAGAAAAGAAAGAAGAATAAGTCTTCAGTGAGACAAACAACATCAACAGACAGACTGTCAGCTGACAGCCGTTACCATGACGGCGACAGGTGGACTGCGGCCAATCGTTAACCTACTGCTGATGTCACTTTATTATCCACCAATCACATGTCAGAAGTCAGAGGTCATGCAGCACACACACACACACACACACACACACACACTTTTTCTTTGAATGTAGAAAAAAGATCAGCGGTTTCATGTTTACTATATATATACATATTTATATATATATATATATATATATATACATATTTATATACACATTTACATATATATATACATATTTATATACACATTTACATATATATATACATATTTATATACACATTTACATATATATACATATTTATATACACATTTACATATATATATATACATATTTATATATATATGTATATACACACACACACACACACATATATTCATATATATATATTTATATATTTCAAATAGTGAAAGACGAGAAGATGAAAACCAAGAACCTGAATGTTAAACAAAACTGTTTTTGATTCTCAGTAAATTCTATAAAAAATAATTATTTTCGTCTTACCATCATCTTCTTCTCCTCTTTATCTTCATCTTCCTCCTCTTCCTCCTCCCGGCTGATCAGCTCAGATCTGACAAAAACAACGAGAGGAGAAAAAAGAAAACCAGAATCTATTAGTTTCCACTTTCTTCACTTCCTGAACAACCGTTTGTTCCATGAGCGGCGTTTTATTTTGAAATGCTGTCCAGGTTCACAGTGTTTCCTGCGTTCAGCTGTGAACGAAGAAGACGACACAATGCTTCGTCTGTGTGTTCGTACAGATTAGGATTATGACTGAATATTTGTATTCTGACATGAATTTCTGAATTTGGAGGAAAACGAAGTTTGAAATGAAACAGATTCATTACAGCGGCGATGTGAAACGCTGATCTTCATCGCTGATCTTCATCGCTGATCTTCATCACTGATCTTCATCGCTGATCTTCATCGCTTCATTCTTGCTTTAATGTTTGAAAACATCAAACATGAAATGTGGTTCCCGTAAATGTAGTTGTGGTGAAATGTTACTAGAAACACTCAATAAATGAAGAAATCATCAGCTGTGCTCAAGGCGCCCACTGGGGTCAGCTTTCACCCACCTCCTCACTGGCTTCTTCCCAAAACTAATAAACCGACTCCGTTCACCACTAAGATCTCCTCATGTTAAAGTAGAAACCAGTAGAGTCCAGAGCCACCCCCCATATTAATGTAGCCTGTTTATCAGTAAGTGGAATAAACTGAACGTCACATAAGTAAAGTAATTACATGTTTGAAATGTTTCACTGATCAAATGAAGGTCAACGGCGTCTCTCCTGTAAATACAGAAAGTGACAGTTCGGTTTCACTGCGAAAGGTTCTCATCGGGGATCGACGGGACTTTAGACCTCTGAGCAAACCCAGACACAGCGTCGTGTCAGTCAGCATTCACACAGCCAGCAGCTTCAACCTGCTGTGTATCAATCACCAGTCAATCACCAGTCAATCACCAGTCAATCACCAGTCAATCACCAATCAATCACCAGTCAATCACCAGTCAATCACCAGTCAATCACCAGTCAATCACCAGTCAATCACCAATCAATCACCAGTCAATCACCAATCAATCACCAACCAGCAGCAGCTACAGCTCACCTCTGCTGCTCCATGTGAAGAAAGAAGTTTCCTGTTTGGTGACGCGACACTTCATCGGTCCTTATATAGACACACACACACACAGAGACACACACACACGCACACACACACACACACACACAGAGACACACACACACACACAGAGACACACACACACACACACACACACACACACACACAGAGACACACACACACACACACACACACACACACACACACACACACACACACACACACACACACACACACAGAGACACACACACACACACACACACACACACAGACACACACACACACACAGACACACACACACACACACACGCAGAGACACACACACACACACACACAGACACACACACACACACACACACACAGACACACGCACACACACACACACACACACAGAGACACACACACACACAGAGACACACACACACACACACGCAGAGACACACACACACACACACGCACGCAGAGACACACACACACACACAGAGACACACACACACACACACACACACACACACACAGAGACACACACACACACACACACACAGAGACACACACACAGACACACACACGCACACACACACACACACACACAGACAGACATGTTTGTGCGTTGACCTTTGACCTCGCTGTTGAACTTGCAGGAGGCGGCTGCCGACCCGTCTGAGCTCAGTAACCAGAGAAGAAGAGGCGGCTGCAGCTTCCTGCTGGCAGTGATGAAGTTCAGCAGCGGCGCCTGCCGGAGAGGAAAGTGACACAGGTGTGAATCCGTGTTGATGTGTTAGCTGCACCGTTTCCCTCAGAGAAACTTACCGTAACCCTAAACGGCCACTTGGACTTCAAAGAAACACGGAAACGTCCGCAGTTTTCAACACGCTCTACTTTTCTGCGGCTCCATCGGCGGTTTTCTGGTTTCTTCCGGCCGACGAAGAACCTCGCGGCTGAGCGACGCTGGCGGTTTCCAGGTTACGTTCCTCAAACTGTGGAGCTGCAGGAACTAAACCGGAAACTAAAGGTCCCGTTTGTTCGCGAAGGTTTTAGACTTGTTGCTTGTGTGTTTGTTACGTTTGTTTGCCTTTTGTGTTTGCGCTCCACAAAACGCCTCTCGGACCACTGAAGTCCGCCTGACTAGATTTTCTGCCATTTTGAATTTTTGAACACAGTTTTGACATCTCCTGCTAAACCGTTGCCACTAAACGTTCGGTGGGTCATCACCGGACGAAGCTTATCGAAAGTTGTATATTTCTGGGAGACGTCAGTGATCCTCCTGAACTTGAGCGGGACCAGGACGCGGGACCAGGACGCGGGACCAGGACGCGGGACCAGGACGCGGCTCAGCCGGTCGCCTCCGGGCTGCCGCAGCTGACAACTTAAGGCAGAGCAGGCCGCGAAGAACCTGGATCGTACAGGTTCAACAGCATCGGTGTGCTAAACCGCTCTTCACCCGACGCCATCGTGATGGAGACGACGCACGATGGACGGACATGAAATCCCATTCAGACCATTTAGGCAGGCAGCAATGTGTCTTTATGTGGAGGTGGACAGTCAGGGGACCAGAGTCCACCTCTTTATGAACTGTACTAACTAGTAACTGTCCTCACCCAACATTAGGCAGACTGTGTGGAACCGTCTATCAGATTCTGGATTCTGTGTCTCAGGTTTAGACGAGTCCCCAGCTGTTCAGGTCCGTCACAGCCGCCTTCGAGCTCACAAGCTCCAGAAAATACTGAAGCAAACATCCACCTGCTGATAATCAACAAAACACAAACTTACTGAAGTATTTTAACTGAGCTGAACTGAATAAAGAAACAGATGATGATAATAATAATAATAATAATAATAATAATAATAAC
>NC_058061.1:222500-252500 GCF_020085105.1 Siniperca chuatsi
GAACGGCGATAACAGTTTGTTTGTGGCTTCACTGAATGCAGTTTAATCTCCAGTCACAGCAATGCTGTAATCTGCCTGGCAACTGATGACTGAGACCCCAGACAGCTCAAACTGTGGATCAATAAAATAAAAGCTTATTTAAAGGGAAGTTATGGTATTTCTTCTAATGTTTGTGCAGCCTGAATGGAAGGAATTATGAGAAGAAGATCCTGTTTGAAAAACAGTTTACAGGCGGTTTACAACTTTGTCCCGTTGGTATCCAGCGGGACAAAGATCACTTATCACAGTGTCAGTCACTGTCAATACATTAAACATTAAAATCATATTATTTTTTAGTGTCTGTTACATTTAATTTAGTTGTGTTTAGTCAAACTGGGGGAGGTCTGGAGAAAAATCAACAATAAAAGTTAGGTAGAGTGGAGATACTGCGGCTGCTGCTACTGAAAATATAAGAAGACATGAGGACTGGTGCTCTCTTCAGTACAGTACAGTGTAACAATAACTTATTGGTTCCAGGTGGAACTGCAGTCAAGACCACTTGAGTCCAAGACAAGAGGGTCTGATTCAAGACGGGAGCTAATAGACATCAGATTAAAAACGTGCATTTTGAGACCAAACTTGAGTACTACAGCTCTGTTTCCATGCTAGAGACCCTTTTGTGCAGAGTTATAAAGGTGAAGGTCTGGTTATATAAAATTACCAAGTGACTGAGTGGTTGAAAGCTCTGCCCCCACCAGTCGTTTGGTCATGATGTCATTAACACCAATATTTTTCCCTATAAATGTTCTTATTATGGCTCTGTAACACCATCATTTATTATAACAATTGTTTACACCAAATTTAAAAGCTAAAAGATCTGTTAGTTTTCCACTAACAGAAGAAGCCAAAATTCAAAAGGACAATACAATTTCACAGAGTTGTGGTCTGTTTAGTTTCTGATTTAGTTACACTGAGACAGAACTCGACTCAGTTCACTCTGAATTCAGTTCATTCAAAACATTTAGAAACTTTAACTTTATTTTCTCATTCTCCTGCTGTAAATCTCTTCAAATGACTGAGATGTCAAATATGAATTAGAGGTGTTCAAGGATACAAAAATTTCTACCGAACCTGAAAAGGACCCCAAAAGTACTTTTAAAGTACTTTTCAGGTTGGGCTGAATGCAAATGACCCCCGGACTTGCAGACTGCTGAGCCCTCATGGACTTTGGTCATACCATTTGTCTGAAGAGCTTACAGTCGTCACAAAAAGTTGGCAGCGGGGTAATAGATGTAATCAGATCTCAATCGTGGCCATAGATAGAACTAATGAGATCTTGACCCTATAATCCATCTCTGGAAGTCCGCAGAGAGTCCACTTGAGGACACAAGTCTGCAAGTGCAGGGAATTTGATTCAGCCCTGCTCAAGACAAAGACTGGGTCAGGTTAGGTTTTCATGTTAAGGTCCAGAAGTTAAAGATTCTTGAACTGAATCATAGGTGAACTGCGCCTGAAGGCATTGAGGTTTAACAGGCAAACAGGATTCAACACTGTGTCACAACCTTAAACCAGAATCTGCAGGAGGTTGTCATTATTTAGCCGTCAGCACAAATTCATAAAATAGGAATTTTTCCTTTGTTTCATTATTCTCTCTTTTCAAACCCTAAATGGGGGACTGGTTTTAGGCATCTTGAGTCTTTTGAACAGTGTTTCAGGACTTAAAGTCATGCAGCTGGTCTTCCCTGACAGCTGTTTCTGGATATCCTGAGAGGTTTCTGTTGATCAGCTGTCATGGTGGAAAAGAAAGGAGGATTGAAGACAGGTTTGCACTTGAAAATGCAGGAAATAAAGAGAAAACTGCAGGAAATGCAATCCCACAGAACCGAGGAAGATGTCACATCCTTGGACCCGAATGTATATAAATGTATATACTTTATACAAACCACTCTTGATTGCATGCATTTGAAACTCCTGTGAAAAGTTTTTAAATAATGAAGCCTTGTGGAGCCTTATGGAGACAAATGTTGTGAAGTTTTACAAAATTATAATGAAGCCTTGTGGAGGTTTTTGAAATACGTGTAAGGCCTTGAACCCCTCGTGGACCTTGGGAAGTTTTAAGAAAGCACTTATGAATCAGTGTGAGACTTCTAAAGTGGATCCTTTTGAAAGTTACCAAATCCTTTGGATGCTTTAAAAAAGTCCGTATGACTCCTGATTCTCTTGTGAATATCTTTATGCCACTCAGTTTCATTGTCATACTTGCATATTTAAAAATGTGAGGCTCTCTGATGCCTTGCAAACTCTTGAATTCTTGGGTTGCTTTTACAAAATCACCTACAAATCCCTTTGTAACTTTAAAAAAATTTCCCATGAGGCCATCCCAGGTATCCAGTTGAGTCAGGCCAATTGTGAATGTCTGCACACTCAGCTGTGTTCTGGCACAGGAGGACCAGATGTGAGTCAGTCTGGCTCTTATAGGGCAGCAGGATTTGTTTGTGGGGGTGCAGATTTAGGCCACTGTTGGGCAGAGACATTTTGACTACCGGACATTGAATTGGATGTTGTCCTGAGTATTTCCACTCTCTGTCCAGACAGACTCATGTTAGGGCAGCTAAAGTTACTCAAATGAAAGCATTTCGTAGAGTATCCTACCAACACATCTGGATAACCTCCAGAGGATATAATGTGGCTTTTCAGTGCTCATGTGAGGGTCCTGTGAATCTCTTACATCTTGGGAACAAAATCACAGAGTGAGTGCAACATAACAAACATGTCCTGTGGTGGTCTCACCAGTAGGGGGTGCTGGTCTCCACACGGCCCCAGCTCTGCCACTCAGGGAAGATCCCTGCTGATGTCCTGGGACTTCCGAAGGGATCAAACTCCATCTCCTCCCTCTTCTCTCTGCTGTGGTCTCTCTGAATCTCAAGCCCGGCGGTATTCTCAGTGATCTGGGTCAGGCTGCCGTTTGGGTCTGCCACCGCCAGCCGGTAGTTGTTCCCGTGGTTGTTGTCCCAGAAGATCTGGTCTTGAGTCTGGTACTGAATGCAGAATTCCACTCTGTTGGAGGGTTGGAGGACCTCCGGTACCGAGATAGAGAAGGAGAAGGTGTCTGTGTCGGGGCAGCCATAGACGTTGTTCAGGTACAGACATGCAACATCCTGGAAGGAGCGCCATGAGTCAAAGGTGATCCGGACTGAGACAGACTTGTCGAAGCTCAGGTTTCGGACCTGAACAGTGCCTGAGAGCAGACGCTCCTGGACAGAACAGGTCTCCAGACAAACCTGCTGGGCTTTGAGCCGATTCCTCAGGTCCAGATAGTCTGCAGCCGGCTGGGTGAAGTGCAGAAACAGGCCTGAACCACACTCTGCAGTGTCTGGAAGAGGAACACAAGGGAAAGGGGTCAGTTTGTATAAAAATACTATATTATGGTTTTTAACAACTAAATCATTAACAGTATCCAAGAGCTTTAATCTAAATTTGATCAAGAGAGATTAGAGATTTCAGATTACATTATTTGGTGCAACTCCAGAATAATATGAACATAAACACCAGGTTGACCAGAGTCGCTCTGATTCTGGTTGGATGTTGACATCAGCATCAGGGGTCAGAGGTAGCAACCTATCAGAGCCGGGGATTGGGTTAACAGAGTGATTGGCTTTCGTGCAAGTAAAAGAGCGTTTACATGGCAACTGTTGAGCACCCAATCAGGCTTTAAGTTCATACAAGAGGAACTGAGATCTGCTAACTGTGATCCGAAAGGTCAGTCTTGATCCAGGTCCCCATTAGGTCTAGAATGGATGCTGGTCTGAATCAGGAGAGTTTTTCTGTCCAGATTAAATCAAGTCTGTCATGTGCACACATTACGACATCAGAGAAGTTTGATTGGACTCGATTGTAATAAACCATCTCCTGCTTCATGATTCAACTCACAAGTACTTAAATGTAATTTTTCTGTTTGCCCAAAATATCAAACTGGTATTTTTTTTCGCTGTGAAACTTCTTCTCCTGCTATTCGGTCAGGGCACTGTTACAGAACAGCGGTTTGGCCGCATTTTTTATACCAGGGAACAGCTGATCGCGCTGAAGCTGAGCGGCATGGCGCCCAGGACAACCGATGTCCCCACAGAGATCTGGAGGAGGACACACCGAGGATGCAGAGGTGGAACGAAGCGGCAAGGGAAGAGAGAGGAGTCCAGACAAATGAGACTTAAGAACAAGAGATTTAAGCTGTGCCAGCCTTCTCTCGTCATGGGCAACGTGAGATCACTGGCGAATAAAATGGATGAGCTAACGGCGTTAGCCTGGAGTCAGACGGAGTTCCGTGAGTGTAGTTTGATGTGCTTCTCAGAGACATGGCTATACCAGGATATCCCAGACCATAACGTTTCCATCGACGGCTTTCAGACTGTTTAAGCCGACAGGGATCACACCGGGTGCGGTAAGTGGAAAGGTGGCGGGCTTGCTGTTCTGGTCAACAACAGATAGTGTAACCCTGGTCACATTACTATCAAACAGAGTATCTGTAGCTCCGGCCATATTATCTGCCATGTGAATTCTCACATGCCATTGTTGTGGCTGTTTACATCCCCCCCTCTGCTAACCCAGCATCGCCATAGCACAACTCTAGACTCAACACCTGAGTGCACTCTAATCTCGTGCATATCATTGACTAATTTCACTCAGTATGTGAGTTGTACTACTAGAGAGGAGAGGACACTGGACCTGCTGTATGCTAACCCCCCTCCCCCCGCTTGGGTAGGTCAGACCACAACCTGGTTCACCTCAAACCCTGCTATGTGCCTCTGGTTAAAAAGCAGCCTGCGACCTCAAGGACAGTGAGGAGATGGTCAGAGGAGGCCTACGAGACACTTCGGGGATGTTTTGAGGTGACAAACTGGGATGCACTCTGTGAGCCTCATGGAGAGGACATTGATGGGCTCACTGGCTACATTAACTTCTGTGTGGACTGCAACATCCCATCTAAGATGGTTCATTGTTATCCAAATAACAAACCGTGGGTAACAAAGGACACCAAAGACATCCTGAATGCCAAGAGGAGGGCCTTTACTGATGGTAACAGGGAGGAGGTGAGAGCAATCTAGGCCGACCTGAAGGTGAAGATCAGGGAGGCCAAGGAGAAGTACAGGAGGAAGCTGGAGCGGAAACTCCAGCAGAACAACATGAGAGAGGTCTGGAGCGGCATGAAGAGCATCACTGGCTTCAGACCGACTGGCAGCAGAGAAGTTGAAGGCAGCGTGGACAGGGCCAACGAACTTAATCTGTTCTTTAACAGATTCGACACACCGGCTCCTGCTCATCCCCCCTCTAGCTGCTGTCGGCCCTCAAGCTCCTCTGAGTCCACTGCTCCCCCCTCCTCCATCTTCCTGGGAGAGTCCTACTCCCCCCTCAACTGGCTCTCAGGTTAACGGCCCTCCCCAGACTGACGACTCCCCCCTCCCCTACCTGTAACCTCTGCTGTGTGCCTGACTGCTGACCAGGTGAGAGGACAGCTGATGAGGCTCCACTCAAACAAGGCTGCAGGCCCCGATGGCATTTCCCCCGGGGTGCTAAAAGCCTGTGCCCCCCAGCTATGTGGAGTCCTTCACCATGTCTTCAACCTGAGCCCGAGTCTTCAAAGCATCCCTGTACTATGAAGACATCTTGCCTCGTTCCTGTGCCGAAGACGCCGTGCTCTTCACAGGAAGGGCCAGAGCCGCCTCTATTTCCTGAGGAGGCTGAGGTCCTTCAACACCTGCCGGACAATGCTGAAGATGTTTTAGGAGTCTGTGGTGGCCAGTGCTGTCCTGTATGCTGTTGCATGCTGGGGCAGCAGGCTGAGGGTAGCAGACGCTAACAGACTCAACAAACTGATTTGTAAGGCCAGCGACATTGTGGGGGTGGAGCTGGACTCTCTGGCGGTGGTGTCAGAGAGGAGGATGCTGGCCAAACTACACGCCATCTTGGACAGTGTCTCCCACCCGCTCCATGACGTGCTGGTCAAACAAAGGAGCACCTTCAGCGGAAGACTCATCCTCCCACAATGCACCACAGAGCGCCACAGGAAGTCATTCCTGCCTGTGGCCATCAAACTTTTTAACTTCTCCCTCTAACATCACTGAACTACTTGAAATATTGTGCAATATTCTGTTTAATACTCCTGTGCAATATACTCGGTTTTCAGTTTAATATTCCCTATTTATTATTATTTATTCATACTAATATTACTGCTGTGCAATATCCACCGTCTAATAATCTGGTTAATCTGCTACACTTAACTTGATAGTACTCATTATTGCACTATTACTTATATTATTACATTGTATTATACCGTACATACTTAACCTCTAAATCCACTTTTGTACTTACACTTATTTTAGCTTTTATACTTATATCCACTTTGTACTTAATTTATCTTAGCTGTATTATTGTGTATTATATTTTGATTTTGATTTGCTTAGTACTTCTATTGCTGTGTGCGCTGACATGACAGTGAGCAGCTGTAACGAAAGTTTCCCCACGGGGATCAATAAAGTATTTCTGATTCTGATCTGATTCTGTCTTCAGGACATCTGGCTGAAAACTAAAGGTGATGAAGCGTTTGCTGTTAAACTCCCACAAAGCATTTAAAAAACATCTTAAAATCAGCTGTTTTCTCTGACCATCTCTTGATGATCTTTTAGTTTGTGGGTTTTAAAAGGTGGAGAATGTGATTCTGGAGAAATACAATACAATGACAAATACCATGATATAGAGCGAACAGCGACACAGCAAGTAATATAACTAATGTTAGCTAGGTTGTGGGTTAGCAAATAGTCCCTACGGTTGCTGCTGCAAAGCTAACAGCCAGAGAGGATGAGACGGTTTCCCAGAGCCAGCACAGCAGCTCCAGACAGCGATGCTCACAACTCTCCTGCTGCTACAGCTAACATCACAACAACAGCACATCTTAAACTAGAGAGTCAGCTGAATGTCTGTGGGCAAGTTGTTTAACGTTACTGACACACAAATCATGGCTGGAATAGTGTTGTGTGCCTCGGTCCGAGCCATTTTGTTTATTTCCCATTTACAGAGCCAGGGCTGTGTACACACAACGGAGGGTTTTTCAGCGCAGGAAAAATGCCCATCACAATTTAATAACACCAATAACATCAACCTGCTTGTTTTCCCTAAAAAAATAAATAAAAAAAAAACACTTCAAAACCTAAAAATATTCAGTTTACTATAAAATAAGACAAACAGCAAATGTGTGAAGCTGAGAGGCTGGAACTAGAGAATAACAAACTTATAACTTAAACAAATCAAAATGGTTGCAGAACATGTTTCTGTTGATGACTAAACGATGAATCGACTAATTGTTTCAGCTCTAATAAAGTTTACTTGCTGTGTATCAATGATTAGCTGCTCTTCAGTTCAGTCACCTTTGTTGTCTCCCAGGTGTAGTCCGACTGTGGCGCCCTCTATCTCTGTCAGATGGAACTGCAGCTCTGTCAGCGTGTCGTCCTCAGCCTCGTTAAAGACGTGGACGGCGGTGAGCGCAAGGCCCCGAGAGTCTGCAAACACCACGCTCTTCTTCTTCTTCCTCCTCAGCCACGTCGGGCCGCTGCCCATCTCTGCGCTCGCTGTCTTTGAGGTTGCAGTTGCCGTAGCGACATTGTTACTGAAGCTGTCTCCACAGCGACCAGAGGACAGACAGGGTCGCAGAGGTTCACAACGCTCCAACAGAGCAGATGCTGATGAAGAACAGCGGTTGTCGTAGTTACTGAGGAAGGAGCGCAGAGGAGGAGAGCTGGCCAGGCAGATCCTCATGGCCATGTCGACGGGCATGATGGGAGATGGACCCCCGGGGCGAGGGCTCAGGATGTGGAGGACCCTGAAGTCAGAGAGACAACAGGTAAAACCTGAAGAAGAACTGATGCTGTTTGAATCAGCTGATCTGAGGTCTGTAACAGGAAGTCACACTAAGTATTTATCCAGCTGCCTTTGGTTCAACTCACAACGCTGGCTTACTGTTAACTAGGAAAGATCACCATGGTAACCGGGTAGGTTCCCATTTTAACCTGTGCTGCAGTGCTAACCTGCTCCAGGTTAACTGGCAGTCATAGAAGAAATGACGGGTTAATATTTGACCAAACAACCTGAATAATTGTGATTATAGCTGATTATTATGATGCTTTTACGCTTTTATTCATCACTGCAGCTCAGAGTAACATGAGGAGACTCTGTGATGATGATTAGAAATAAAAACTAAATTCTGTTTTTAATTAGAAAATAATCTCTTAATTATCTCCCAGTAAATTATTTCATCTCATCTCATATTACACTCAAAGGATAAAAGAAGAACATTATTACCGTTAATATTCTTAATCACTCTCCAATTTATCTGTAAATGGTACTTAATTTATTTTCTGACCTGTATTATAGCGTATTATATTTTTTGCTTAGTGCTTCTCTTCCTGTGTGCGCTGACGTGATAGTGAGCTGCTGTAACAAAAGAGTTTCCTCTCGGGGATCAATAAAGTATTTCTGATTCTGAATATATACAGATGTAACACAGTGAGCTCTGACCTGCGATCTGATTGGCTGACAGTGACTCTCACAATCAGGACTTTCTTTACTTCTTATACTTAATACATAGAAACCTGTTGGCTCAAACACTCACATTCGTCCTGCGTGGAAAATTAATTTACGTAACAATATAATCTGAGTTCAAAAGGTCCACTTACTCACTTTGAGAGATCACAACCACATCTCACAGTGTTCATCAGTGAGTGGAGACGATTCACAGGATGAAGACATGTGGAGGAAATGCACGGCTGCATCACACACCGGCTTCAGTCTGAACTAACTAAACTAACTCATGGAGCTGCAGCGCACCGCTGTCTTGTACTTTAGTTTGACACAAAGAGAAAGGCCAGAGCTCTGAGGTCAGTTTGTTTGCAGGAAACACACCTTCATTTATTTTACATATAATACACCTGACCATCAGTTCTCTGCTGGCAGCTCTAATAAATAACAGGGGAGAGAGCTGTCAATCACAGCCAGTCTGAGCCCGCCCACACGGTCCTGAGGTCAAACCGGTAAAACAAGTGAACACACCTGTACAGGTGGACTGCATTAAACTCATGCTTACATTTGAACACATCAATAATAATAATAATAATATAAAGTCATGTCATATATTGACCCAACCAGCAGCGGCGGATGGCCGCTCACCCTGAGTCTGGTTCTGTCCAAGGTTTCTGCCTCTTAAAGGAAGTTTTTCCTTGCCACTGTGGCCAAGTGCTTGCTCATGGTGGGATTTGTTGGGTCTCTGTATTTAATATTATAAAGAGTTCGGTCTAGACCTGCTCTGTAGGAAAAGTGCAATGAGATAACTTCTGTTTTGATGCTGTATAAGTAAAATGTAATTGAATTTCATATAAGAGTACTGATTTTCTATTTTTGTTCTTGTTGCTCAACATAAATTGTGTAAAAGATGCAAAAGATACATAAAAACCTAAAATACTCTGAAAAGAGCCATTTTATTGCAGAACGAGTACTTTTACTTTTGATACTGTAAGTACATGTTGATCTTACTGAGATACTTTAAACTTTATATATTTCATACAAGATCGGATCAGATAATAATAAGACTTTATTGATCCTCAGAGGAGAAATTGAGGTGTTGCAGCAGCACAAAGACAGAAATAAGTTCAGATAAATACAGAAAGTAAAACAATATTACTTAGAAGTATATAACAAAAATAAGTATAGAAATATAAATAGAACCTATAGAAGAGCAATTAAATTCAAAATTACAAGGCAAGCAGCACAAATACAGACAGTACGCACAGCCAGTGTTGTACTTAAATTAATACTCAGTGGCCGAAATGTACTTTTTGACTCACCGGCCAAAATAATACAAACTTAAAGAAGAGGACCAAGCAGAATTTGAAGCTAAATAGATTATATGTAAAAGGTGTCCAACAGGAGAGACGATGCAATGTTTATTTTTACTTTTCGGATATTTCACCCAGAAATTTTTTCGTTTTATTTCAGACTGGTCTGAGGTCAGTCAACAGCAGGGTTTGAGAGGTCAAGCAGGAAGAAGTTCAGAGTGAGACAGGTGAAATAACCCTGATAGACTCGTGAACTGAGACTCCAACGGACTGAGACTCAGACAGACAGAGACTCCAACAGACTGAGACTCAGACAGACAGAGACTCCAACGGACTGAGACTCAGACAGACAGAGACTCCAACGGACTGAGACTCAGACAGACTGAGACTCCGACAGACAGACAGACTGAGACTCTAACAGACAGACAAACTGAGACTCCGACAGACAGAGACTCCAACGGACTGAGACAGACAGACAGACTCCACAGACTGAGACTCAGAGACTCAAGACAGACTGAGAGTCCAGCAGACAGACTGAGACTCAAGACAGACTGAGAGTCCAGCAGACAGACTGAGACTCAGACAGACAGACTGAGAGTCCAGCAGACAGACAGACTGAGACTCTAACAGACTGACTGAGACTCAGACAGACTGAGACTCAGACAGACAGACTGAGACTCAGACAGACAGACTGAGACTCAAGACAGACTGAGAGTCCAGCAGACAGACTGAGACTCAGACAGACAGACTGAGACTCTAACAGACTGACTGAGACTCAGACAGACAGACTGAGACTCAGACAGACTGACTGAGACTCAGACAGACTGAGAGTCCAGCAGACGGACAGACAGACTGAGACTCTAACAGACTGACTGAGACTCAGACAGACTGAGAGTCCAGCAGACAGCCTGGGAAGACGGAAGCTGCTGTGGCGCAGTTTCATATCGGACTCGGACTCGGACTCTCACCTGGTGCAGTTCATTGAAAAGTTTCACTCTCAGTAGAATCCAGTAGAATTCGCCTCAGTCCAACACGAACCACAACAGCGAGCACGAGGTGTTTAAGTTTGTTTTCTTTATTTTAATTTCTTTTGGTTTTATATTTCATCCATTTTAGGGAGGAGAAGCCGTGTCGCGCGTCCAGCACGTACCCTCCCCCCGACACACAGAGAGAGAGAGAGAGAGAGAGAGAGAGAGAGAGAGAGAGAGCAGCCAATCAGCGCTCTGAACCGTCAGCTGCTCACTCTCTCAGCCAATCAGAGGAGCCAATATAAAAACAGAGCGGTCAAGCAGTGACGTAACGGCAGGACGGAGCCTGTCCTGCGGTGAAGCCTTCAGCCCTGAGTTTAGACTGACAGGCAGAACTCTCAGTATATACAAAAGTGTGTAGAAAATTAAAATATAAAAACATGTAAAAAAAAAAAACGATTAGTCTATGATATTTATTTCAACAACAGTGTATAAAACAACTACTGTTGATTTAGACAAGTCAAATTACTTATACATGTTAACAATAATGCATTTGATTTATAGAGTGCTTTTCTAGATACTCAAAGATGCATTTCCATGACAAATTAGGAAAGAAAAAAAGGTTTAAAAGCTTCTCATGTTAACAGAAGATTCAATAGTTGAAATTCTGTTCAGACAACTGTGAAGACATATCACATGATATCACAAACAGGAAGTAGCCTACTACGCTCCCAAACAAACAACTAAAAGTGTTTTCAAAGAGTTCAAAAACAAATTGTCAGATTTTTTTGATATAAGAAAAGATAAGTCAGTATATTCGGTATACATAAGTATATAAGTAGGTCTATCACATGTCTCTAGGTCGAAACCGAAGTGTCACAACAGAAAAAACAAGTATAAGAAAAGAGTGTAGATAAATAAAGTATAAAAATTAAAACCTAAATATAAATAATAGATAAATAACCAAACTGACACTGAAGGAACAAAACAAGTTTATCCAGAAAAATTTGAGGAAACCTGAACCCTTCAAACAGTCACTTTCAGTGTGTTGCTGTCAGTGGTGAAATGTAACTGCATTTACTCAAGTACTGCACTTAAGTACAATTTTGAGGTACTTGTACTTTACTTGAGTATTTTTATTGTATGCTACTACTTCTGCTCCACTACATTTTAGAAGCCAATGTTGTACTTTTTACTCCACCACATTTACTACTACATACGTTTATTTGATAACTTTAGTTACTAGTTACTTTGTATTTTCAGATTATTAATACTTTTACTGAAGTATAATTTTGAATGCAGGTCCTTTACTTGTAACAGAGTATTTCTACACTGTGGTATTACTACTTTTACTGTGTGTTTTACCTGCTCACCATGTTCCTCCTGCCGGTCCGGGATTGAACCTGTACGCTTCCTGTCCTAAACCTTCTGTAGCTCTGAAGCTCTACAGTGCAAGATTAAAGGAAAACATGTGTTTCCCTGAATGCAGCTAAACACACCTGTTCAAACATGTCTTTTACAACAAATACTGTCTGATTGATCGATATGATTGCACACCAAAATAAAAGCTTCGTAATCATTTGTGGATGTTACAGTCCCACAGCAGCAGCTACAGAGAAGACTTGTAATGGATCCACAGTCAGGATGGAGAGTCCTGTCAGACAACAATGAGGGCATAAAGACTTCAGTTTCACATGAGCTCAGTGTCCTATTAAGGTATTGCAGCCCGAACTGAAGTCTGCTGTCAAACTCTGAACCCTCATTAATTCACATGATTTGTTTCTGCTGTTTCAGTTGGACTACATTTATTTCAGTTTTTATAGTTATGTTAGTTTTTATAACATTTGATAATCTGAATCATTCTTTCATCATTGGGACGTTATTTGTGACACATTGTGGTGAAGAATGAACTCATGTTCTGATTCATTCACCTGTTTAAATCCGTTCAGTCAGTCAGAAGGACATCTGTTGGGATTTGAACTTCAATCAACCGTCATATAGAACTATGAAGTAAATAATAATAAATAAATCACATAATATCTAATGTAATACCTCCCATCATTATTTTGTGTGAAGTGTCTGAAGCTGAAGAAGAAGGCCTTTCGGGCTTGGCTGGCAGGTACCGGGAGGCTAGAAGGGCTGCGACTTTGGTGGACGCCAAACCCAGTGTGGGAGAAGTTCGGGGGAGGCTATGGATAAGGACTTTCAGTTGGCCTCAAGGGAGTTCTGGCAAACCGTTAGACGACTCAGAAGGGGAAAGAAAGGCTTGGCTCAGGCTGTGTTCAGCCGGGGAGGAGAACTGCGACTCGGACTGGAGATATCGTCGAGTGCCTTGAGGAACTCTTGAACCCAACCAACGCGTCCTCTGTGGAGGAGGCAGAGTTTGAAGACTCGGGGGAAGGAGACACTTGAAGGCTCTAACTGTAAGTCCTAATGTTAACTAAGCATATCTGGAAGCCAATTTTTCTCACAAAAAAAGTTTTCAGTTTGTAGTAATAAATGAATGAATGAGCCTGGCTTCCAGCTAACGTTGGCTGGGTTAATGTGTTAGCTAACATCAGTTCGCTAGCTTCAAAGCTTGTGAGTGAAACATGCAGGGCTCGACAATTAACGTTATGACTTGTCTGGGACAAGTAAACTTTTTGTTTAGTAGGTGAAATGCTTTATCATATATTGTCCTGTCATTTGAGTGAAACATATGAGGAGCAACCTCAACCTGTGTTGGCTGTTCAGACCCGTTAATGTGTCAGTGTGCATCACATGTTGCTGCTGTAACCTTTATTTATTTATATATTTAAACAAGCAACTTGTAATTATGCTCTAACTCGTCTGAAGGCCTAACCCTCTGACAACATGTACCTCCTTGAATTCAGTCCAACAATATTGTTGAAATGAAATGGAAATATCAGCAATATTTTCATTATTTCCTGTTATCGTTATTAATGATTAATGAACGCAAAAAACAAAAAACAAAAAAAACTAACAAAAAAAAGAAAAGAAAAAAGAAATGGCCTGTCAGGTAAAAACAGATGATCTGACTCTGAGACTAATCTAACTTTGGGCTGTAGAAATAAAAATTGACTTGACTTGTGTGTGAGGACACATAGCTCAACAATAAACTGGATGACCTTAGACTAAAAAGTTGAAACTACTGTAAAATCAGTTTAGTTTGATTTTGTGATGTCAAAACAAACTCACGTCTGCTGGTGAAGTCGTTTCTGCATTAAACTGCATTTGTTCTCAGAACACTTTGCACTTCTTCTCAGTTGGAACTGTTGAAAGTGATCAAACAGAAATTAGGTTTTTGTAGCTTACACAGCTAGTAATAATAACGGTCCTTCAGTCAATAATAATAATAATAATGTGTTTAATAGTTGGTCAGGTTAATAAGACAAACAGACAGGCTGCTGTGGTCTGTTCCAACAGGAACTGTGCTTCAACACTTTGGTTACATCATCTGCATAGAAACATGGTCATCGTCAATAAAAAACATAAGTGCTTATTGAAGTTGTGCAAAACAAAATAATACTGTCAAATAATGACAAACACAGAAAACTATAAAACAACAACATCATCATTAACACTGAATATGGCATCGTTTTCCTTCTGTGGCTTCACAAAGTCATCGCACTCAGAAACTCTGTACCGTGAAAATACTGAAGACCGGCTGCAGCTCACATTGCTCTGATGCTCAGCCTGCCAACAGAAACCTGCAACATGAATAGTAACTGTGTCCGATGTGACATCACAGCGCCCCCTGGAGGAATATGGCTTTAATACCACCAACAACAGAACACGACCGCTGGACGCTGTGCTGAGCTCAACATGCTTCGTGTTTTTCTTCCTGAGCTTTATAAGTTTAAAAATGTTAAAAATCACATCAGATATTTATGTATTGTCCGTTCAGATGAAAGCAGACTTATTTTTCTTCTCTGACTCAGTGGATGTGGTATGTTAAGCCCTTCCCACTCTCCCTTCAGGTTGTCATTGCCATTTTTAAAGAAAAAAACAGCTACAAACAGTCAAACTACATGCTAATGCTACGTGCTAATGATGCTAAAAACACATATGTCTATTAGACTGTTATCAGCCACCAGAGTCAGAGTTATTTATGAAGTCATGGACTCCTGAAACATCACATTTTTAAAGCCCATCAATCATCAGAAATTTTAAATTTCAGCAAAAAAAAACACGGAACCTTCTTTTCATCAAAAACAGCCGACTGTCTGCTGGTGTTTGTGTCTCATTTATGCAACAAGTCCATAATTCTGTGAGCAGCTCTGTAACTGTGATCTGATTCTTTTAAAGATCTTACTACCTGAAAAAGTCACAGTGGGATTTATTTTTTTCTGAACTACGTTTCTGTTCTTTGGCAACACTTGTTTTACTCCCTCTGATCCATATTTCCAGAAGAAGCCAGAGATCTGACAGCAGCTGCAACCACGTACAACTTGTCCAGTGTCATCCTTCACATACAGTATCTGTCATAGCTGATAGAAAAACTAGGTTCAGATCCTGTGAGGAAACACAATGGTTCAGAAAAACACTGTGACCTTTCAGGAGCTCTGTAGATGTCAAGTCACATCACATTCAAAAGTCTGTCAAAGAAAAGAGAATAAATATAAAAACATTTAAGCTGATCAGAGTGAAGGGAACTCTGATTGGATAAAGCAGCAGAACGATGAGTTCTGCAGTTTGTTCTCTTCAACTAAAAGTTTCAACAAGTGAAATTATGGCTTCAACAGTGCAAAAAGCCCCGATACAGTCCAACTGGATCCGTCATGATCCGACATGATCCGACCCTGATACCCAGAACAACAACAACAACACAGTTCAGTTCACTTCTGTGACTTCAGAGGGTCTTTATCATTAGAAGATCTGTTCATCAATAATAATAATGTTATGAAGAGGGAACCAACAGTGTAGTTCTCTGAAGTTTGTGTTCCTGTCGTTCCTCCGCAGCGATGCCTCAGAGAGAAACTCTCCTCCTTCATATTAACACTGAAGCTGCTTTTATCTTTGGATCAGAGAAATAAATTAATCTGGTTTGATTTAGATTTTTGGCACAGACTGTAGCTCATCCTCCATGATGACCAGCAGAAGTCAGGAAACATCCAGAGACGCAGGTAACAAACACTATGAGAACGGCATCCATCTTTTTGAGTTAAACTCATCTTTTCGCTCAGGAGTTTAAAATCCGAGAGCGAGGTCTGCAGCTCGCTCTGAAAAAACACTCACTCTCCTCCAGCTCAATGCTGATGGAAGTGCATTCACCAACTATAACTTCCAAATCTCCTATCACATATATCTCATAAAATAACAGGTTTAATAATCCCATAAATATGAGATCTAATATCTTGCAATTCTCATAATTATGGGATTTAAACTTAATTAAACTTATTTAAACTTATTATGAAAGAACGTTCTCATCAAGAAATTGTGATGCTGCAAATAGAAACAAATCTAGTTTATATCTTAAAGTTTTCTCGTCTTTACAAGAAAATATGCAGATTATTTTTCTTTGACAGCGGCGATGTTTTCAGTCTGGTTTCCTGATGACAGTAACGATGCTGAAAAATTCTCTTCACTTGCTGCAGAGATCAGAGGAAGCTGTGAGGAGGTCAGAGGTCAAACTAGCAGCTGATCTGAGGTCAGTTTGCTGTATCAGATATAATAATTGTATTCTGTTGTAGTTGTTTGATAATACTAATAGTACTGTTGAGGAACCTTTGAGCAGAGCATTACATCAGGGCATAACAAAAATAACTTTTATTAAATTTATAATTTAGACTCAGACCTCCTCCTCTTCCTCCTCCTCTTCTTCCTCTACAGACAGATGTTGATCTGTTTGGCCAGCTCTCGGTCAAGGTCGTGGATCAGAGTGTCGAAGTCCTTCAGGCTGAGTCGACAGTTAAACGGAGCATCAAAATCCATGAACTCGTCCACGTACAGACCTCCTCCTTCTCCTCCTCCTGATGACCACACCTCCTTCTTCTCCTCCTCTTCATCACCGCTGCCTGAAAACAGCAAAAACAACAAGAAGTGAGAGTGACAGGAGGCACAACACGGATCAACACATGTTAAAGGAATAGGTCCAAAAATGGGTTCATAAAATGTATATAAAGTCTTGGCCATGTCCACAATAATGCAGAACAATTTGAAAACGAAGATGAATGTTTTCCAGACATGCAGCTGCCATCTTCGATTGGATCAAGGAATGGAAATACATTTGATAAACTGTCCTGCTCATCTGTTTACCTCCATCACTCTCACTTCCTGCCACCTCGTCATAATCGGCCTCCTGTCCGGACAGAAGATCTCGTCCACAGATGCTCCAGTCTCCGGCATACCGATTTATCGGTGGCGGACTCTCCAGCCTGGCCAAACCGCCTCGACCTCGACGTGACACCACCACCTCCTCGGGGTTCTGAGGCAGAGCCAACCGCAGCGCAGGATGCCGCTGCTGTTGCTGGCCCAGGGGGTTATAGGTAAGGGCGGGGGAGGGAGGCGGGGAGACTTCGATGTGGTCATCTGCTGGGATTCGATGGGTCGGCACTGTGGAAGAAGATAGGAAAAGCAAAATAAGATGCTGAGCAAAGTGACACCTGTTAAAAATAAGGTGGTTTCCATGAGTATGAAAGTGGGTGGAGCTTGTGGTTAATGAGGTTATTTCTACCACTGTCTTCTGCTCTGTACCACCTCCGGTCTCACCTGGCCACAGCTGCAGCAGGTAGTGCAACGCCTCGATATGTCGTTTGAAATCCACTGCACTCGCTATCTCTTCACCATGACCGAATCCTTTCCCGCCTCCTCTTCCTCCCCTCCCCCCCCTCCTCCTCCTCCCCCCTTCCAGGCCTCCTGGGTTGGGGTGAGGAGCACCGGGCCGAAGCAGACGGCGAGGTTCTGGTGTGTCATCCTGTTGGACGAGCTGAAGGACGCCACCAGGCTGAGGTGATCTAGCAAGAGAGACAGGGTGGCCTGGAGAGACAGACAGAAAATTAACCCTTCTCTCTGCTCTGAATCTGATCTCGTCCTACTTGGAAAATGTAGAAATGTGGCAAAAGAACAACCTGCTTTGACATTTTGACATTTTACTTTTAACCCTGTGTTACAGTAGGACACAACAGAATACTGTATTGTGGTACTGCAGAAGTGGTACTTTTGTAGTAGTACTCAGTGTTACCCTCTCTGGAGGCGGCAGACAGGACAGCAGCTCCACAGTGCTCTGGGCCAGCTGAGGATCAGGGGTTGCGGGTGGGGGTCGTAGGGTCATGGCCTCCCTGACGACCTGGTATAGAGTCCTGGTGATGAGCTGAGATGGCAGCTCCCGCAGGTAGTCTTTCAGTATACCTGTGGAAACACACAGTACTGAGTACATGGGACACACCTGTCTACAACTGGTGGTGTGTGAACGCTCACAAGACCTAAAGTGTGGGTATTTGGACAGAACCCAAGTCAATAGGGTCAACTCTGAGTCATCAAAGTCAAGTCCAAGTCAACAAGGGCAGGTTCAGGTTCTTAAGATCAAGTGCAAACAAACAAGGATACGTTTGATTCAAAGGTAAAGCAGAATAATCACAATCATGTCGTGTCATCAAGATCGTGCACAAATCACTAAGGTCATGTTTGAGACATGAAGGTCAAGCCTGGGTCATTAAGGTGAAGTACAAATCATTAAGGTCTTTTAAGACATCAAGGTCACATTAAAGTCACTGAGGTCATGTCAGACCTTGCTGACTATGACATAACTTTGACTTGAACCTGATCTTAATCACCTTGATGACTTAGAAAAGACCTTAGTGGCTCTGACACAAGCCATCCTAAACCAGACCTCCTCAGTTCAAGTCGAAGTCATTAAGGTCAGGTGCTAGTCTCCAGGTCCAAGTCACCCAGCTGTGTATTTACTGACCTGTAATGACGTTGATGTCAGGGTAGAGGTCCTCGCTGAGGCAGACAGCTGAACTGTTCCTCTCAAACCAATCCCTGAGCTCCTTCTTCACCGCAGCAGAACCACACAGTCTGTACAGACCCACCACCTGACAGACAGACAGACAGACAGATATGGTCTTGAGCAGTAGTCAGATGCATGGGCGTCGCCTGGCCTGGGCGTCTAGGCCTGTAGCCCTGAAGATTTTTTATTTAGCCCCGAATAATTCTCCCTCTTCTCTAATAAGCCTTTTCTAATTGAGTGGTTTGTAGGACGACAGTGTTGTAATTTCTTATTAAAGTTATTTCTGTTTCTGTGGTCCTGGTCTCTGCGTAGTGACTGAAACAGTGAGATGGTGGATCCAAGCAGCTGAAATGAGGCTGGCTGCTTTTGAGGCTTTTGCATCATTTTGCAGCCAGTTGAGGTGGTTTGGGCTTCTGTTAAGGACGTCTCCTGGACACCTCCCCTTTAGACGTTTCGCAGGTATGTCCAACATGGAGAAAACCCCGAGGTAGACTCAGAGTACACTGGAGTGTACCTTTACAAACTGTACCTTCCCAGTATGAACCATAACAAAACATAACTGTCTATACCAAATTTTGAACCATAGATCTATTACTATGATTAATCCTTAATTAATGTTTCAGAGAGCAGGGAGAGTGTATTTTTTAGGTTCTACTATCACACAATATCATGTCCTATTTTACCTAAGACATGAAAACATAACAGCCATAATGATTTAAATATATTGTATTGAAACTAAAAATGGCAAGAACTTTCTGGAACTGTGGGGTTTATTATATAACCATTTATTACCATAACAACCAGCAAACACTGTCCTCACTGCTATATCATAAAACAATCCTCATAACTACTAATTATAACTATTAACTATTAATTCAACATTAACTAACATTCAACCAACAAAACAAAAGAATAATTGCTAATGTGATCATGTTGTCCAAGGCGCCTATGACCTCTGTTCCTTATGTGAACCATATTACGATTATTCGATTATATACGATCATGCCCATGCTGTTTTACTCTTTCACTGTTGGGAGATTCCCCCATGACACTTCAAACAGGTGCCTGTCTCGGTGGGAACCTGGGCAAATGTGGTGGCAATGCAGGCAGTTCTCATGACAATATCAAGGTCCCTCCTCCCTACTGTCTCATAAAAAATACAGTTTGTACAGTTTGACAGTTTCAAGATTCCCTAAAACCACCATTTTCCTTGATTTGACCCACACTGGTGGATCTAAAATCTATTTCAATAGATACGGGTCAAATTTCACCCCGAACAGCCTCAATGTACAAAAATTTGTACATTTGTAAATTATAAATAATAATAAATATCATAGTATTATTAAGCAAAGAAACACAAGTTTTATTTCAGTTTTTACTTTTAATTCATGGTGTCACGTATCAGTCCCTTTAGATTTCTGTTTATCCGGTGGGAAAGCGACGCTGGCAGCAGTGAAACCAGACCGACAGTTAGAGAACAGATGCTGCCAGATCTCGCGAGAGTGTGACATTGAGACAGAGACAGGTCTCAATCAAAGTTAATTTTCTCCTCATTTGTTTGTCAGAAAATTGCCATTTCAGTGTCTGAATGTTTGGAAAATATGTGGCTTGGGTCCGATATTTACTTCGGTGACTATGGGGAGAAAGAATCAGTTATAATCTGCGCTCACGTTCACTTCTCCCATCGGATTGAACAGACTCAGGACCTGCCGCTTGTCTCCTAAAGGGGCGGGGCCGTGGTGAAACCCATGTGACACAGATACAGGAAACGGCTCTCAAGTGAGCCGTCTCCCTTCTAAACTGTCTCTGGACCAGATCACACGGATCAGATAAATGGATGGATACCACAGCCAGTTGTGTTTGCTGGAAAACATGACCAAGTGGGAGGAACCTCTACCAACAAACTCTGGTCCTGCTTCCGGGATTTGCCAGCTGTGCAGGGGTGGATGTTAATGTTGAAGTCGTTGAAGAGTTGAAATATCTTTAAGTTCACTAAATGTTGCTACATGAAAACTCTGACTGTGATTAGACTTGTCTCTGAGAGTGCAAGTTAACGCATTTTCCCACAGTTTACTTTTAAATAGCTGCTTTCACGTCTTGATTTCAGACAGAACAAACCACCAACTGTTCTTTTTTCAAACGTCGATGATGATCTATCTTACTAGTAGTGGAGCTAAACATGGAGGAAAATAGATAGATACCTTCAGTCCTCTTCGTTCTATCTCTGCCACAGATTTCTGGATCAGTAGAGGGACTGGAGATGCAGATCCTTCTTTCTCCACCAGATGGTGCAATTCAACCCCAAACACATTAGCAGGCACTGATGTGTCACTGCTGGGCTGTGGGGAGAAAGTAATACAATTACAAGAAGGATTAGTTCAAAAATGTTAGTTACCATTGTGAAAAGGACTCCACAGCTCAGGGCCGGTGAAATCTAACTCTGAATCTATCTGATTTACTTTTGTATTTCCGTCGTATCATGCTGTTATGTCACGATTAAGAGCTGTTTGGTGGAGCTGTTGAATTGTTGCTTTTGCCCCTTTAATTAGCAGTACTAGTAGTATTACTGTGTACCTGTGTGTCCCATTTTTCCTGTAGTGAAAGCTTGACATAAAGAAGACCTCTGGGCTCCAACTTCACACAGAGCTGCTGACTTCGACTCCCTGAGAGAAAAGTATAGTCATTAATATTTGTTCCTCATTCTACCCAGAATACCATTATTTATACATTTAAACACTAATGGTGGATTAGTACAATACTGTAGTGAACCTTTAAAGAGTGGAGGGATGGAGACTCCACCCAGACAGCAGACTCTGTTTCTGGTTGGACCACCTGAAGTCTGACTCTGATCCGTCCCTGATGGGCGTGATTTAGACCCGCCCACTGCTTGTGGATTGGCTGCAGAGACAGAAAGACATAAAAAAAACCTGAGATTGATCACACAAAGGTTTTCAAGAAGCTTTAGTTATAATTTGAGTTAAATATCGTTTATCGGATCAGACTTCTTTTGAATCCCCAAGCACTTTTGGAAGTAACTAAAGTCAGTGGTGGAAGAAGTACTTAGATCTTTTGCTTAAGTAAAAGTAACAGTACAACAGTGTAGAAATACTTATAAGTAAAAGTCTTGCATTCAACATTTCACTTAAGTAAAAGCACATACGCATTAGTATCAATTAAGAACCAAAAGGAAAGTACTCATCATGCAGAATGGCCCATTTCAGAATAATATATATCATATTATTGGACTGTAATTATTATTCATCACAGCAGCTGGTAAAGGTGGAACTAATTGTATTTACTTACTGCTGGGTAGCTTAATCTATAATAATACATTCGAATTTATTATTGATGATTATATTTAGTATTAATAATGTGAAGTAATGAGTAATTATCAGAAGATATAACATGTTGATTAAACATGTATCAGACACATTGAACTATTGATGCTGATCACTTTATGTTATGATTCTCCTGAAACTGACTCACCACTCTATTGATCTGTTAAAGTTGTGTGTTGATGAGTGATGTTACAGCATGATGTGTCTTTTTTCTTCACAAATGATCTTTTGGTCAGTACAGACAGCAGCTGCAGAGAGCTCATTAACCAGACAACAACGCCTGGAGTTTGTCCTCAGGGTGGCGCTAGAGGAAAGGTTATGGGGTCATTGAAATCTAAAGGGTTCATCCTCAGAGGTACAGAAATGCGATCAGGACATTTCATGAAAATCTGACGTGTAGTTACTGAGATCTTTTGCATGTTGTAGTGATCTGGCAGTACTCACAGTTGCAGTGGTAGAATAAGTAGCATTAATAAAACTAGTTTACGCACAGCAGTAGTACCTGGTGTTAACACCACTATGCGGAGCTGCCGGGCTCTCTCCAGCTCCAGGTGGAAGGCGTGGTTTAACGAGAGGGCGGAGCCCCGCAGGGTCAGGAGGGCAGTCCTCGCTCTCGTCACCCCGTCGATCTGGATGGCCAGGAAGACCTCCTTACTGCCCTCTGACCTGAGAGGAGAAACATCCACACAGACAGGGACAGATAGGGAGTCACTTTTCAATATTGAACCAATCCATCCTTCCTGACCCTTAACCAACGTGTTTCAGTATCTTAACCAACAACAGGTGAGACTTTGTTGGTTTCTGGTGTCAAAGTCCTGAACCTAACTCTGTGGCAACGAAAACGTTTCCACTGAAGATAATTGAGCTGTAAAGTGGGAGGAGCTATTTCAAGCGGCTCTGGTTCCTGCAGTAAAAACCCCATTCATTTTTCTCATATACAACGTTAAGTGACTCACAGTTGGAGCTTTTGGATCAGAATGAAACTCTCCTGGCTGAATCATCAGTACAAAATATTAGCAATTGTATTAGAAAATATCTGGTTCTTTTATAAAATGAACCATCGCAATGCTCTCTGGGACTCATAGTTGACTTCTTCTCTCCTGTGTTCCTACCTGCTGGCCTTCATCTCCTCCAGGCCCAGCAGATGGACAGTCAGTAAACCCGTCACCCGCTGGCTGCATCGCTGTGGATCGGAGCTCACGTACAATCGAAAAGAACTGACGTCACATGCCGTTTCTTGGGAAGTTGTAGGGGGAGGGGCCTGTTGACGTGGCAGCAGCTCCGGGGAGTCCCCATCACTAAGATAACCTAAAAGGAAAACATAAACTTTACATTCAGGTAGTTTAACTAATGGGCTTTTACTGTGAGCAGGTTCATGCTTCACTCCAGACTTGTGACTTTCAACGGACACACAGGTTTAAACCTCCGGCCTGAGACAAAATGATTCCTCCAGACAATGAAGAAAACAAACAGCTGCTGGAAGTCAAACTAGGAGGAAATTCTAAAATCTAAGTTTGGATGTTTTTTAGCATCGGATAGTCATCCGAATCAGCAGCTGCAGAGTGCACATGGCCAAGTACATGTAGGTTAATACAGTTTTTCTCAAATGCTAAAACACAAAAGCCAATCCTCTAAACCAAATGACCAGTTGTCTAAACACATTTACTAAATCTAGCCATCATTTTCCAATATCATAAACACATTTCACATGAAGACACAATTCACAAAACACAATCCTCCGTTCTCATAAATCTTAACACATTTTTCTTTGCTAAAACACAAGTTGCAAAAGAACTCTGCTCATATTCTCAAATGAAAGCTCATGTGATGCAAAATGCTTGCCACAGTCAGCAATATTTGAACACAATGAACACACCTGGCGTCATTCATTACACACGACTCAAAATTGAAGACACTTGTTGCTAATGCTGTGACCACATGTATAAAAGCAAGTTCAGAGTGCACAGTTTGCTGAAGATTCCAAACAAACACAATGGATGAAGGCAGAGTCAGGGGAAGAGGAATTCGAGTCAGAGGAGGGAGAAGAGCTGGCCATGGAAGAAGAGGAGCAGGCCAACGAGGAAGAGGAGTTCAAATCAGAGGAGGAAGAGAAGCAGGCCAACAAGGGAGAGGAGAAGGTCCAGGAGGGAAAGCAAGACAACCTCGCACCATCATTACAGACGAGATGCGAGCAACAGTCATTGACCATGTCATTGTCCATGACATGACAATGGCTGAAGCAGGACTATGAGTCCGTCCAAACCTGAGTAGGTTCACCGTGGCCACCATTATCAGGGCATTCAGACAACACAACAGGTATTGTACTCTATTGCTTTCTTTGTCACAATACAATTTTACAAGCCTGTGAAAGTAGTCTATTGGTTTCAAATCAGTTGTTACTGTATTGTAAAACATGTCAATTGACAACACGTTTCTTTCTTTAGAGAATGCCACATAGAGGTGGGAGGGTTGCCATATTTACAGCGGCACGAGAAACCCTCATCAGACTCCGGCGCTAAAAGATGCGGATGAAACAGGTCTATAGGGTTCCCTTTGAGCGGAACTCTGCGCGACACAAAGACCTACGTTACGAGTATGTGCAAGTAAGTATACATCCATGTTCACAATACAGTTAGTGGACATACTGTGTTGCTCAGTGGCCGACATTACTTCTGGACAATACTGTGCTACCTGATTGACTGTTGTTCTGAACACCTGTGCATTTTCACAGAGGATATTACAGTTGGATGCAATGGCCAGACCTCATGAGTACATCTTCCTGGATGAGGCTGGCTTCAACCTGCAGAAACGAAGGCAAAGAGGCCGTAACATCATTGGCCAAAGAGCCATCACTGAGGTTCCTGGCCAACGGGGGGGTAATATTACTCTTTGTGCGGCCATGGGTTTGGAGGGGCTTGTCCACCGGCATGCTGTCCTTGGGTCTTACAACACCCAACGTCTCCTCACCTTCCTAGAGGAGCTAAAAGACATCCTCCAGGACCGCCAACAACACCATTCTGGGCCCACACATCACATTTATGTGATCATTTGGGACAATGTACGCTTCCACAAAACAAACCAAATCAGAGAGTGGTTCACCACCAACAGGAACCATTTTTTAAACGTCTGTCTGCCACCCTACTCCCCTTTCCTGAACCCTATAGAGGAGTTCTTCTCATCGTGGAGATGGAAGGTTTATGACAGACAACCATACACTAGAGAGAACCTCCTAAGGGCAATGGAGCTGGCCTGTGTTGACATCCCAGTGGAGGCCTTCCAAGGATGGATTCGCCATTCCAGGGCGTTTTTCCCGCGGTACCTGGCAAGAGACAATATAGCCTGCGATGTGGATGAGGTGATGTGGCCCGATGCAGCTCAGCGACATGATGCCGCACAGTGATTGTGGTGTGAATAAAGTAAATAAAAAACTTCACACCCTGATCATGTTTTCAAGAGTACTGTTGTGTGCAATAGATTCTGTTTTTGCATTGAGTTGTGTTACAGTAGTGTACATGCAGAATTTACTATAGATTTATACTCTTCATATGAAACTCACAAATCCAAATGCCTAATCCTCTGCAGAGATCTAAGAACATCCATTACTGTAAAGTTTCTAAAAATATGCATTGGCAGTTATGAAACAAAGAACCTTCTCACAAATTGAGCATTGTGTTTTCAATTGTTTTGCTGTAGTGTGTAATGATGTGTATAGTGTTTACATTTTTGAAAGCTTCGAGCTGCTCTTTTGGTGTGAGAGTTTGAGTTTTGAAGTGAGAAGGTGTGGTTGTGTTTATGTAGCTTTAGAAAAGGGTGTTGTGTTTAGACATTGGGGAACATGGAGGAAACATTTGTGAAATGTGTTTTAGCATTTGAGAAAAACTGTGATATCAGTCCTTGTGTTTAAACATTCATTCAACAGTTCATTCTTGTGAACATCCCAACTTCAGTCCAGGTTTTAGCTGATAAAAACTGAAACAACAACTCAGATAAAGAGTTGTTATAGCTGGTACTTTGCGTTGTTGTGTTATTTATATACTGATATATATTAATATATTGATGAGTTTGCTGCTTGTATTAACAGCTGACTCGATATGTCCGATTTTATGTTTTTACATCCCCAGGCAAATTGAAGCTTGCAAATTGTTGTTAAGAATGTGTAAATGCATCAGTCTCTCCAGTTTGCATATGTAATGTTTACTCCTCCCAAATGTAACTATATCAGCAAGCTTCCAGAGGAAATAGCCTACAGGGTCTATCCCCTGTGATAATAGCAGCTCAAGTTACACTCAAATTATCCGTCATTCTCCCAGCATCATTAAGCAACAGGGAAAAATGGCTCCAGTGATTTCAACACATACGATAAGAAGTTTAGCTAGCTAACACTAGCAGGGGGCAGGGACAAGTCAACTGGTAGCTAGTTTTCTAAATTGTTGTTGTTTTAACTAAGCTGCATTATACTGCAGAAGTTTTTCTTCTTCTGGTGTTTTTTACAGTTACCAAACAGCATGACTACATGCATGGAGCTCTGCAAAATAAAGACGGATTGTAATCAGATTTGTGGTCTGGCCAACGAAGACACATGTAAGTGGTGTGTAAGTGTAAATGACAGTGTCTTAAATCTCATCTGGATTTTATCTGGATACAAGACACTAAAAATTCCACATAAAAATCCAGTGCGTCATTCTTACTTGGCAACATAGGAATATAAAACTTTTAAAATGAATTTGTAACTTGTATACCAAAAATATAAATGTTTATGTCCCTCTAGACATTGTTACATCTGTTATAAACATGGAAACAGTTCACCTCCTTTACTGGCAGAGCGTCCTCTCGATGATCGTTGCAGCGCTCTGGCTGGAGGGGCGGAACTATCCAGGTGATATCTGCTGATCACATTCTGGTTAGACAAGGTTGATGATGATGTTGCATTCTTACTGGTCGATTCATCCCCGCCCCCTCTGCTTTCGTTACCCTGACGATGGGCACGAGATGAGGAGCGAAGGCTGAGTTTGCGGCGCAGCTCAGGAAGTTTCTTCATCTTTAGGGAGAGTTTCCTCACTGTACCAGGGGACCTCAGCCTGTCAATCACACTGCCAGACACGCCCCCTTTCTTTTGGGAGGCGGGGCTAGAGTCTGAGGGCGGGGAGTCTGAGGGAGAGAGAGACACAAACTTTTTCCTGAAACTGGTCACAAACACAAAGTGACCCATGCATTTTCAGTCAGAAGAAGTGCAAACCTGGTACAGTGTGGTGCAGCATGTAAGAGAAGCTGAACTCAGCAGGTGGCGTCAGGTCTTCTTACCTGTGTTTTCTGTTGTGATGTCATCAGTGTGATGGCTAACACTTGGATTGGCATCCTCCAGTGGACAGTCACTGCTACGACTTTCTGCTGACCCAACCCACCCTCCTCCCAGCACTGCTCTGGCATCTCCTGGCCTCTTTGTTGCTCCTCCGCCCTCCCTCTCGTCCCTCTTCCTCCATATCTCCTCCTCCCTGCGTGGACCTCCTGCATCCTCCTCCTCAGGGATTGGGTTGTACCAGATGTTGCTGGTGCTGTCCTCCTGCAGCCTACAGGCCTCGTCTGAAGCCTGGATCTTTCCTGAAGACAGCACCCAGGCTCGGCTGCTGCGATCCAGGCTTTGCAGATATGCACGCTGGCCAGACTTGGTGCTGACGGAGGTGGCAGGCACATCAGGGAAGCCCCCTGCTGGCTGGGGGGCTTCCTGGTGGACTGCCATAGAACTGACAGGAACACAGGGGATGCTGGTCATATCCCAGGCCAGACTGACACACATCCTGTCACCGCACTGCTCTGTCTGGGAGCAGAACAAGAAGTGAGAGTCAAAGTGCTGAAAGGAGGGGTCAAACTACCAGGAGGAGAACAAGAAGACAAGGTCAAACTAAAAGGACAGAACAATTCAATTTATTTATTTATATAGCGCCAATTCATAACAGAAGTTATCTCATTGCACTTTTCCTATAGAGCAGGTCTAGACCGTACTCTTTATAATATTATTTACAGAGACCCAACAAATCCCACCATGAGCAAGCACTTGGCGACAGTGGCAAGGAAAAACTTTCTTTAAGAGGCAGAAACCTTGGACAGAACCAGCAGACTCAATGGTGGATGGCCATCCGCCGCTGCCATGTTAGGTTTTGAGAGAGAGAGAGAGAGAGAGAGAGAGAGAGAGAGGTTTTGGGAGGGTGGTGGTGGGGGAGAAGGAGGCACAATGCAAATACCACCTAGAATTTTTAAAATAGTAGAAATGTAATTGTAGTGTTAATATTAATAAATTAATACTAATAGGAATGACAGCTATAGGAAAAATAATGACGTATTAGTAACAGAGCCAATAACAACAACTGTAGTAGCAGTTGTCGAGCAGGAACACGGGGGCAGCAGGTGACCCACAACCACAGATCCAGACTCTGCAGCTCCAGAGGCAGAAATACCTGCTGAAAGCGACAGAAGGAGAGAGGAGAGAAACGAGAAAGCACAGAACTACGGGAGAGAGAGGATGTCGAGTTAGTAACATGCAGTAATGGGATAAAAATGCATACAGATGGAGAGGGAGAGGAGGAGAGAGGAAAGAGGTGCATCATGGGAAGTCTCCCGGCAGTCTAGGCCTAAAGCAGCATAACTAAGGGATGGTTCAGGACTCACCCGAGCCAGCCCTAACTATAAGCTTTATCAAAGAGGAAAGTCTGTAGCCTACTCTTAAATGTGGAGTTGGTGTCTGCCTCCTGAACCCAAACTGGGACCTGGTTCCACAGGAGAGGAGCTTGATAACTGAAGGCTCTGGCTCCCATTCTACTTTTGGAGACTCTAGGAACCACAAGTAACCCTGCATCCTGGGAGCGCAGTGTTCTAGTCGGATAATATGGTATTATGAGATCTTTAAGATACAATGGTGCCAGACCATTAAGAGCTTTGTAGGTGAGGAGAAGGATTTTAAATTCTATTCTGGATTTTACAGGGAGCCAGTGCAGAGAAGCTAATATTGGAGAGGTATGATCTTGTACACGTGCTGCAGCATTCTGGATCAACTGGAGAGTCTTAAGGGACTTATTCGGGCAGCCTGATAATAAGGAATTGCAGTAGTCCAACCTAGAAGTAACAAATGCATGCACTAGTTTTTCGGCATCATTTTGAGACAGGATGTGCCTGATTTTTGCAACATTGCGTAGGTGAAACAAGGCAGACCTTGAAGTTTGTTTCATGTGGGAGTTAAAGGATAAATCCTGATCAAAGATAACTCCGAAGTTCCTTACGGTGCTGCTGGAGGTCAGGGCAATGCCATCTAGAGTAACTATATCTTTAGATAATGTGTCTTGTAGGTGTTTGGGGCCAATTACAATAACTTCAGTTTTGTCTGAGTTTAACATCAGAAAGTTGCAGGTCATCCAGGTTTTTATGTCCTTAAGGCATGCTTAAAGTTTAGTTAAAGAAGAAAGTTTCATCTGGCTAGATCAACAGATATAATTGGGTATCATCATTATCATCGTCAGCATAAAAATGAAAGTTTATGGAGTGTTTCCTAATAATATTGCCTAGCGGAAGCATATATAAGGTGAATAGAATCGGTCCAAGCACAGAACCTTGTGGAACTCTGTGACTAACTTTGGCGTGCACGGAGGACTCACCGTTAACATGTATAAACTGAGATCGATCTGATAGATAGGATTTAAACCAGCTTAGTGGAGCTCCTTTAATGCCAATTACATGTTCCAGTCTCTGTAATAGGACGTGATGGTCAATGGTGTCGAACGCAGCACTAAGGTCTAACAAGACAAGTACAGAGACAAGTCCATTGTCCGATGCAATTAAAAGGTCATTTGTAATTTTCACCAGTGCTGTCTCTGTGCTATGATGCACTCTAAATCCTG
>NC_058061.1:267500-277500 GCF_020085105.1 Siniperca chuatsi
CCCCCCCCGTGGAGTCCAGACTCTGCTGAGGCTGATGGCGAAGAGGTTGATGGAACGTGGAGCTGAGGGATCTGTGAAGACTGGGTGGAGATGGGGAGGTGGAGGTCACAACAGCTGCATGAACGCCCTGAAGGCAGAGAGGGAATCAAGCGAGACCGTAGGTTAACAGTGAAGGCGTGCTATTGGGTGGATGAGACCAGCTGAGGGAGCAGCTGGAGTCCTGATCGGACAGCAGGAAATATGAGCGTGTGTGAGAGGAGTGGATGGCAGGAGACGGGAGAAGTAACTACAGCCACGCAGAAGTCTTCCTGAGCTTCATTTCACCGGACTCGGCTCAGTGACGAGCACCGAGGCAGCACGGAGGTTTGGACTCTCCGTCTCTTTATCTGCGCCTCAGCTGATCGCATGTTTCGTGGCCATCGTGACTCTGCAGGCTGAGAGTTTCACCACGAAGGGACGGAGGAAGCAGCGTCGTCAGCTGATGAGATGAAGAGAGATTGGTTGAGGAAAGAGTCGATGGTCCTCGTGTTGTGTCCGTCCTGTCAGAGAGACAGACCAGCTAACAAGAAGAGGAGGAAGCAGCTTCAGCACGTCTGCCTGTTTCTCTGTTTGTCCACCAGATGGAGACAAACACCACGAAACACTCTGACTCTGTCCACAGCTGGAAAACACTACAGTCACAAAGTGCACTGCACTATACTACACTTTTGACATCATTTGACATAACGAGGACATTCATTAAACCTCTTCATACTTTTGATTCAAATGTTTTATGGTCATTCATTATTATATTTAATATTTATCTGATTGTATTCATGATTTACAATGTTTTTAATACCATTATTTTATTGTTTGACACTTGCACTAACCTGTATGAAAGGTGCTTCACCAATAAAGTTTGATTGTTTGATTGAAGGATTAAATCCCTCACATGTACAGAATAAACCCAGTCAAGTCCACGACTTGTTTCCACTGACGTTCAGAGAGGAAAGAGTTCGACACAACAGCAGGAAATAAACTCGAAAACGCCATCGAACTCGTTAGCAGGATGATGTCGGACACTTCGCCTGATCATTCGAGCTACAGGGAGCTAAACTGTGTTGTTTACTTTTTATTTTAATGTGAAAAGGTTTCACTTCCTGTCACCATGTTGGCCTTAAACCTTCCCATAATCCTCTGCTGCTCTTGTCCACCACACTGAGCTGAGAGGAGAAGAAGAGAAGAAGAAGTGACTCACAGAGGAAAAGAAACGTTTGGGTTGAATCAATGATCTGAAGGAGAATAAAGGAGCTTTTCTTCCAGCAGGGGGCGGAACGTGTCCACAGGAGTCCATTCACATGAACGCCACCTTCATTTCTTTATCATTATTATTATTGTGTTTCCCGCTCAGTAAAATATAATAGTCAATAATATTAATAATATGATCTTCTGATTATTCCTGTCAAAATAAAATGAATTGTCTTTCATCTTTTTTAATATTGACTTCATATTATGTGTCTGTGCTTTATTTCCTTCACACAGTCACATCTGTTATTCTGTAAAGACCACATGTACTTCCTGTCTGTCTGTCCCGAAGAGACATTGATGTGTCTTTACTGTGTGAACAGACAACACAATATTTCATCTTTTCTTATCTTTTTGTTGTCGTTTTTCCCCTTCACAATAAAAGTCTGGAGCCTGACTTTATTTAGTCCTGATGAAGAGGACGGAGGAGACGTTAGAGACGATCAGAGGACAAGTCAGCAGGTTAAAAGCAGAGGACACGCAGATTTGGACATCTGGAGCCGCCAGTCAAAGCTGAATTCATTAACCTCCTCTGTTAATTAATTAGAAACACGTCAGGTTCAATTAGGAGCAATTAAAGAGTCGCAATGATTTTAATCGACTCTGATCATCGTCTGAAACATCACAGAGTTCAGCCGGAGCAGGACGGACCCTCCGCCTGCTGCCTGCCAGACCAGGCTGAGGGCATCAGAGTAGAAGATTTAAACGTCGGTTCATTCGTGATTTCTAATGTTTTAAGTCTTTAATTGAACTTTTCTTATTAATACAAAACATTTCTTGTATTTTCTTGTGTTTAACTTTCTGAAGCTTTTTGTGTTTGTGTATAAATGTGTCAGTTCAAACTCACCGTCTCCCCTGTTCATCCCATTATTTTGTCAGGTTTATGAAATATGTAAAAGACTGTAAAACAACACCTTAGATTGAAAGGTGATGTGTGATTAATTCATTAATGAATTAATTGACAGATTTTTCTTTTGGCCTCCTTTGTTTTGTCTCTTTCAGTCTGTTTTTTCCTCTTCTTTAAGTTCTTGTTTTTGACATCAATGTGAGAAAACAATGAGAGCGTCTTTCTTTTCTCACGTGCATGTTGATATTTTCTCTTCAGATATCAGATATTGTGTCCACATGTCGCTTGGCAGGAAAAACATCTAAAGACTGAAATCCATAAAGAGATGAAGACGGAAAATCAGCAGCTCAAACGGGAATAAATACAAATCAATAAATCCAATACATTTTCTCCTGCATGACTTTATATCATGACTTGTTAAGCACCGATTTTACTACATAGAAGCTATTTTTCTACATTGAACCAACTTCATTCCAAGTCAACGCGATCTCAGTGATCAATAAAACTGTCAATAAGCTGTGCTCTCTGCTGTCACTGCTCCAGAACCAACCACGCTCTGCCTCCACTGTCTGCATTTGGGTCTTTTCCCTGTTCCCTGCTTGCCAACAGCCGTAACAGATGACGTGATATTTATTATTCTTATTATTATTCTTAAAGTAAATTATTAAAGTATTTCTGATGCCGATCTGATTATTATATTATGATTTGACTTATTATTTTGTCAGTCAGATAAATACAATCACTTCTATCATTCATTTTGTAATTCTTTTCACTTCTGTAATTTACAAAATTAATTTTCTTGATGGACCCTCAGTGTTTGTTCAGTCACAGACGACATCGGACTCCTCCTCAGGTTTCTCTTTATATTCTGCGGATTTTCTCTGTCTGACCGAGACTCTGAGGACAGAAGGAGCCACATGTTGGGCCAGAAATGTATTTATTCTGATGTTTGAATTTGATTCTGTTCATTTTCAGGACTAGTTTATGAAAAATGGTTTATGATTCATCTGATAATGAGATGAAGAAAAACATTTTCACTCTGACTTTTATTCAAAAACTCATCAAACCTCATTCATTTACAAACATATATAATAGTAATAATAATAATAATAATAATAATAATAATAATAATGATAATGATACTAATAATATACACAGACATATAAAATGTAAAATTGAATCATTGTTCTCCATCAGAGCAGCTGCAGCTCTCTCTCTGTTTCCTCTTGGTGTCGCTCTTTCCTCGCTCGCCCATCTCTCTGCTGGGATGGAGGGAATTCCCCGAACTGGGACGACTGGAAATCCCTCTGCAACACACACACACACACACACACACACACACACACACACTCTGAATCGAAAGTGTTTTTCTGTTTGGAGCTGAAGGTCGACCACTTTGTTTCCTTTCATTTTATTTTCATTTTCTGGCTTCTCGTCTGTTTTTCTTCTTTTTGTTGCCGACTCTCTCGCTAGGTCCCACTGAAGCTGCAGTAAAGTCAAACAATAGAGTCAAATTAAAATAAAACACAGTGGAGAAGACTAGAACATGAGGAGAAACCAGACAAAACAGTGAAATATAGAAGAACAACAGAAGTTAAACTGAGAAAATGAATCAAATACAGTCAAATTAAACAAAATGTTAATGAATGAGTTAATGAATGAGGTAAAATAGAATAATAATAAATTAAAATAATAAAAGGAACAAGAGAAAAGTGCAGAACAGAATGAATCGCAGTAGAGCCAAACAATAGAAAAGAAAAATGACCGATCAAACAAAGACAGTAGAATAAAAATCGTGACAGTGGTGGTCTGTGGTCAGACTGAAGACCTGGAAGAGGACTGATCAGCAGCATCAGCCTGTCAGTCACCGTCCAATGAGACGCAGCAAACAGTTTGATTGACAACTGAGACAAACAGAATCTGATTTAATGAATCTGATCTGAGTTCAGTTGTGACGCCACTTATTTGGGAGTGATGTCATGATAAATCTGTTGATTTCAGTCTGACATTATCTCTTATTTTACTTTTTAAAACCTGACTGATTTCAACCAGACTTCACTTTTAATAAAGCTGATTTAAACATATTGTTAAACATATAACATGATGTCATATTTAAACAATTTATATCTTGACTCATTTCAAATATGTGGGATATTAAATTTGCCTGAACTGAATTTAATTCCTCTAAGGTCCAATTTACTGCAGACCTGAGTTTAATTTATTTCAAACCTGAGTTATTTCATAACCTGACATGATTTATTGATGGTGTGAGTGGTTACAATTATTAATAGTTAAGTCACATCATTAATAAATCATGTCTACAGTAACTTTGGTTTGAAATCAATGATATTTGATATTTAGCTCTTTGCATGGTAGCCTCTCCCATCAGTGTATGAATGTGTGCGTGAATAGCTGAATGTTGACATGTAGTGAAAGCACCTTGAGTGGTCATTTACCACTCAGTCCATATTTGAATTAAATCAGGCGTAAATCGGTTTATTAATCTGAATTAAAAGTGTGGTCAGCGATTCTAATTCAAAACATGTTTTTTGTCAAATTCAGCGAATATCTCCTCTCGGTCCACTAGCTGTCCATTCAGTGTGAGCGCTGAAAAACCCTGCGTTGTGTGTACTCAGCCCTGGCTCTGTAAATGGGAAATAAACAAAATGGCTCGGACCGAGGCACACAACACTATTCCAGCCATGATTTGTGTGTCAGTAACGTTAAACAACTTGCCCACAGACATTCAGCTGACTCTCTAGTTTGCTAAGTTATTGCTGCTGTTGTGATGTTAGCTATAGCAGCAGGAGAGTTGTGAGCATCGCTGTCTGGAGCTGCTGTGCTGGCTCTGGGAAACCGTCTCGTCCTCTCTGGCTGTTAGCTTCGCAGCAGCAGCTGCAGCGACCTAGCTAAGCTAACCCACAGCCTAGCTAACGTTAGTTTCATTACTTGCTGTGTCGCTGTTCGCTCTACATCATGGTATTTGTCATTGTATTGTATTTCTCCAGAATCGCATTCCCAACTTTAAGTGACTTTAGATTTGGCTGATGTGATTCCTCTCAAACCTGATTTAATCTGACTGATTTCACTTATTGTTATGATTTGATTGATTTCAAACCTGAGTTGATTGATTGAATTTATTTGATAAATAAAAATTCACAATAACATTTATCTTTATGACGTGATTGATTATAAACTTTATTGAACCTCGTGTCTGATTTATTTGAGTCCTGTTTGATTCCAGCTGATGGTCCACCTGACTGGTTTTATACCTGATGTGTTGTTCAGACTGAAGGTGACCGAGCTTTGCGTCTCTGTAAAGATCATCGAGCTCTGACTGAAGTCTGATTCTCAGCACAACTCAAGAACGTTACAAACATCAGACCGGATCAGCTTTTTTCACTTCAGCTGTTTCAAATTTCTTTCCTCTTTTAAAATACAGATAAAGAGATGAAATCACACTCAGAGAGATAACAAAGATCAGACATAAGTGAGATAAAGTGACTTCAAAGGAAGTTCAAGACAACATAGTTTGAGTAACATGCAAATGGCATGATGTGGGTTATGATGTAAATGATTTCATCCTGCAGGTCTGACATAATAAAGTAGATTTTAAATATTGAAGCAAAAAGAGAAGAGATCAGAGCTGATGTAGGAAAAAGAATAATGTAATTTACAGAGGATGTAGGGTGGAGAGAAGATGTGATGTAACTCAAATAAAATACAAGATAAGACATGATGAGATCTAGAATCAGATGTGATGAGGGTCAGAGTTTGAATATTAGATGATTTACAGTAGAGATGATAAAGGGCAGAGACGGATGTGTTTCAGAGACAATGGTGGTCTGATGTACGCGGTGTAGGTGTCAAACAACATGGATATTGCAGAGAATTAAGTTTTAATTTGACATAGTTTTGTAATTATGAGGTGATGTAGGTTTAGACTGATGTAGGTTTGAGGTGATGTAGGTTAAGACTGATGTAGGTTTGAGGTGATGTAGGTTAAGACTGATGTAGGTTTAGAGTGATGTAGGTTTGAGGTGATGGAGATTAGAAATAACTGATATCTTTTTTTAGCGATGAAATAGGACAGACGGATGTTGCGGAGGTTGGAGAAGGTTTAGACATGATGGAGGTCTGAAACAATGTTGCGTTTAGAAGATGTGTGTTTCCGACAGACAACGTACGACTGTAGGTTTCATATGTAGGTTAGAGACAACATGGCCATTTAATACCTTATGTCTGAGATGCCATGATGCAGCTTTTCACCTTCCATTCCAGATCCTGCCCCACCCGCTTCCCCACCTGCACCTCATTCCCTCATCAGCTGCTCTCTGTATATACCGGCCCAGATCCTTTGTTCCTCTGCCAGATCATCCAAGTTGAACTGTGGGTTTCTTGCCTTCTGTTATCTGTACCTGCTTGTAAGCCTGTAAAAACCTTCATTGTGCCTGGTTGTTTGCATTTGGGTCCTATGACATGACAGTAGGTTTGACAAGATTAAAGTGTTTGTTTCGAAATGATGTAATTTTTGGTTTGATATGCAGATGTGAAATGAAAAATGTTGTGGGTTAGAGACGAATGGGATTCAGATTCAAGTTTACAAAATGACATCATAATGATGACAAGGAGAGAAAGAAATAACAACAACACTCATTCTTAGTTAGAAATGATAATGTTCTGTTGGCAGTGTGGTGTTTTTACAAATCTGTATTTTCACTGTAACAAAAATCCTCTCTGCAGCATCATTGTTTGTTTGGCTTTTTGATAGTATGGGACTGCATACTTTGTCCTCCCCCTCTCCCCCCCTCTCTCCCTCCCTCTCAATGTGTGTGTGGGGGGGCTACACTTTAAGCTGGTGTGCTGTCAGGCTTGTTGCAGTTTACCAAGATAAAACCTGTTATTTTTGTTATTTGAACTGTCCCTTTATTTTGTCTGGATTTGTAATGCAGAGAGCAGAAGTGGAAAATGGTTTTATAGTTGCACTGTATGATGTAGCCTCCTATCTGCGTTCTAGCACACTTGAATTGTTGATTTATTATTATGTCATTGAAAAATTGTGATGAACCACAATACTGTTGCTATTGTTTATGAATTAATTTGTATTGTTTATTATAGATATTTGGGTGTTTTTTAAATCAATTTGGGCGGATTTTGAGCAATTATTGGGCTGGTTAACATCAAACCAGTCTGACAACACTGAACAACAGTTTCTGTCTTTCTACTTTAAATCATACAAATAGAATCTCTATTTTCTGCTCATAATATTACTCATCCAAATATTAATATCAGTGAGATTTAAAAGAGCATTCAAAGAACTGGTGTTGTCTGGTGAAACAGATGTACAGTCGTGTGTCATCTGCATAATCACTGATAATGTTACTAAAATGGAGAATGTGTTAAGTAAACAGATAGAGGAACTCCATAATCAATATCAAGGGATGGGAGGTCCCGGTGGCCTAGGAACACCATGACCTTGTAACTGTAACATCCCTTGTTCGATTCCAGCTGGGAACCTTTGTTGTGTGTCACTATATACATATATATTTATATACATATATATAAATCACTTCGACTGACAACAAACGTTCTTCCTGACGTGTAAATGAAACCAGTTCATGTTAATGGAGGTTATGGATTAGACAAGACGAGGCGCTGTAACATCATGTAGGTCAGGGTGAATTCTTAGTGGTTCAACTGTAAACTTTCCACACACTTTCACGAGTTGACGAATGTTGGATTCATTGATGTTAGCGTTTGTTAGTGACTTTATCACTGTACTCATGCTTTAAAATGTCCCTGTATTGTAGTTTTGTTTTGGGTCCAGATTGAATTGTATGTTTTGATCAGAGTGGTTCTGTTCAGTATTTCGGTTCTAGGTTTTAAATAATGAAGGTTTGAGATCGGTGTCGGTTAGACTTTATTTATATAGCCCAATATCACAAATCACAAAGTGTAGACAACACCCTCTGTCCTTACACCCTCGATCAGGAAAAACTCCTCGAAAAACCCTTTAACACGAAAAAATGTTAGAAAGCTCAGGAAGAGCAGCAACAGAAAGTCATAGTGTTTACAATTATGAAACCACAGAGACCTGCGAAACACACAAACACACAGAATGACACACTGACTGTGTGTTTTCTCGCTGTTTAAATGCTTCTGTAGTTTAAACTGACTGACTGAATGAATGAATGAATGTTTTTTACCGAGTCAGCCGTGTGTGTGTGTGTGTGTGACAGCTGGCCCATCTGTGACATCTGGGAAACCCGCCGGTGTGCCGCCGCAAACGCGGTTGATGTCGCTATTTAAATGCAAATGTCTGTGTGTGAGTGTGTGTGTGAGTGTGTGTGTGTGTGTGTCGAGCGCTCGCACCGTCACACACACACAAAAGGAAACACTTCACACACAATAAAGGGTTTAACACACACACACACTCACACTGTGACTCGTCTGTAAATCAGATGATAAACTGCAGAAAAAACAATAATTCAATTAAAATGATGTTTGTTCATTTGTTAATCACTGTTGCTTTTATATAATCGTCGACATGATATTAATGATTTAATGTCGTAATAATTTGACCTCTTTTGTTCAACATCAGTCTGCTGTTAATTTCCAGGTTTAAAATCAGTCGAGTCAATGAAATAAAACAGAAAATACAGCTGAGATTTATTTATTCAGCGTCTGAGAAAAGAGAGCTTTATTGTCAAATGAACCATTTTAACACAAAATCAGAGACAAACAATACAACTCAGAAAAGACGATGAAAGAAATATAATACTTTTGAAGAGATTTCGTGTTAAATATGACAAACCTCTAATTTACTGCATTAAATGCTTTTGTTTAAGGTGGAATGAATTTAGATTTTCAGAAGTGAAGACCTTTTTTCCTTCATCAGAAAAACAGAAAGGTCACAGCTCATAAAAAGTGTATTCAACTGAAAATCCTCTGAATTGTAATGTAGACAAACGTTGTAATCTTTCCTGCCAGACAGAATCTCATAGAGAAAACAAGCGACTTTATGATAAAACAGTAAATCTCCATTCACAGAAATAAACGTGCGGATAATTCATCACGTCATCTCGTCACGTCACAGTGATCGATCGCCTGCAGCTGAATGGAACTGAGATCAAATCATAAAACCATCAGATGTGAAGACCCTGAAATAAAACAGGAGTCCAGCTGATCTGAGTCCGCGCTGTTTCACTGCAGTCTCAAAGTTTTTAAGGTCCGAGAGGAAAACGAAGAGCAGCTCTTCTTCCGTCTTCTGCTTCTTCCAGTATTTCTGTGTTTGATCAATATTTCTGTGTTTGATTTTTGGGCCGTTGACACTAAACTTTAACACGTTTCTGTTGTTTTATGACTGAACATAAAGAAATGACATGTGCACGCGGGATGAATCCATCTCCAACACGTGCGTTTCTCTGTTTCTCCTGGCTTTTGTTTCCAGCGCGTTTTTTCTTTTTGAAATATTCCAGCACTGAGATTCATTTCTTTATGTATATATATCTGCAGCTGCTGCTTCTGAGCCTCGTTTTTTCGTCGTTTTGGACAAAAGTTTCTTCCAAATTTCCGTCCTGGAGATACGAGGGTTTCATGGCACCGCGGTGTTAAACACCACGGAGGAAATGAAACAAACACAGCGAAATATCTGCTGTGCTGAAAATGTAACATTTGGAGATACAAGGTTTCACTCGGACAGACCCCCGCGCGCGCGCTCAGTTATTCCTCCTTTTAAACTGAATTAGCAGCTTTTTATTAGAAACAAAAACCTGCCAGGCTGGTACCTTTCATATTCATATTCTTATTCTTATGGATATTATTTTATTCTTATTGTATTGTTATTCTTATTATTGTTATTAGTGTTAT
>NC_058061.1:282500-295000 GCF_020085105.1 Siniperca chuatsi
CCGCCGAAACAGAAGCTGAATTATTCCCATTTATTGATCACAATCAGATCATTTAAAAAAGCGTTTCCGTGCAGCGAAGGTGACAGCTGCCGCGTGCAGAGCTTCTTTCAGGTTGAACAGGCGAAGCGAAGCGATGCAGAGGTCAGAACTCGAGCCGAGAGGAAAACACACTCTGCACAGAAGCTGCTGTTCCGCTCCGAGCTGCAGATAAAGCAGGATTGTTCACACGTTAATATCTGTGAAATCGTTAATATTAGTAATCCTTTCAGCATTATCACTGTGATAAAGCAGCGGCGTGTTCGACCTGAACCGCAGAGTCGGGTCTTCGATGCTCCGAGCTGCAGATTCAGTCTCCTTCAAACATTTTCAGCAGTTCAAAAACTCAAATCCTGCTGAACGATGAACGGCAGCTCTCTGCCGGTCACAGGAGCAGCGCTGACATTTTTCACATTATTAAAACTATGAATGAACAGCAGAGAAACGTGCAGCTCGTGGCCTGAACATCGCAAACATCTGAGTGCTGAGGCATCAGCTCTGTGACTCAGAGCTGCAGATGAGACGGGACGTTTGATTTTTTTAACACGCGTATGGAAAGTTCTCCTTATTACCTGTTTTCATGTGGACGTGGAGTTCATGATAAAACACTGAAACAGCAAGTCTCTGTGAATCTGCTCAGGTTAGGATGGTGCGCAGTTAAATGTCAATCTTCTCATGGAAAAATGAAGTCCAGTCCGGAGTTCATCATTAAAAACTCTCTCTGTTAACTTCGAAGCAGCAGATGAAACTTGATGTTTGATATTTTAACAAACCAAAATTATTAATAATTTCAATACAGAAATTCCAGCGAAGCAGCAGCGGAGAGAGTTCATATCTGCTCAGATTCAGATGAAAGTTTATTTTTGACGTGAAACAGTTTTAATGTAAGATGTGAAAGAATGAAATGATTCTCAGAGCGTCGGCGTCTGTCGGCTCGACGCTTCAGCTGAAGCCGCGCACACACACTCAGCGCTGCCGGAGGAACACGAGTGAGCATTGATTCACTCTGCAGCAGATCATTTTCATCTTTTAATACATTTAATATTCTGAACCTGAAGCTGAGTGTGTGTGTGTGTGTGTGTGTGTGTGTGTGTGTGTGTGTGTGTCGGCTGGAAGCTTCACTCTGACTTTTTCTTTTTGTCTTTTTTGTTAAAATTCAACACAAAAAAAATACAAATATTACAAAAGTCATATCTTATAATGAGTGAACATGTGTGCAGTGGGGTCAAAGCTGCAGTTTGTCGTCTTTACTGTGAATATTTATATGAATATTTATATATTTATGTGATTCAGCGTTAATAAAACACATGTTTTAATATTCCCTGAAGTTTTAAACATGTTGTTCTTCATGTCACATCTCACCGAAGAGTCACATTTGACCAATATTTAGTTCTCACATCCTTCACTTTAATTAACACGGGATGAAAAGCTCGTTCAGCTTCGTCTTCTCGTGTTTTCATTCAGTCTCTCTTTCACTCTGCAGTCAAAGGAAACACAGTATTTTCCTCTGAGGAGCGTTTGATTTAAACTCCGGTCTGACGCAGATTCGGGTCACATGACGGCTTTTTCTTAATGATCATTGAACTGATCTCTCGATCGCACTCTTTGATTCTTTTTACACTCTGTAAAATCAGCTGTGGAAGATTTAAAGGACTTTCTTGCTGCCAAACACTCATCTGGAAACTGTAAAATCTCAGTCACAAAACTGGCCGGTGTCAGGTGGAAACCTTGTATCTCCAGAAATGTCTTCTTGTTCTAAAATGAGAAAAAACTATTCGGCCTGAAATGTTTTATGGCCTTAAGAAAGAGTCACACGATGTTTTACTCTGTTAGGAAGCGTCACGCCAGATAAAATCTGTTTTAATGGAGACAGACGTGGGCGGAGTCACGGACAGGACTTTAGAAACAGCCCCGACGTAACGCCACGCCTGCTAAAACCACTCTGATGTGTTTGGACTCAACACATTTCGAGGGTTTTTTCAGTCATTTGGGATCAGTGAGATTTTTTTGCATCTTTGTTTCAGTTCACTTACAGTGAATTCACATCGCTCAAGTCTTTGCGTTGACATCTGCTGAGGATTTAATAATACTATTAATAATAATGGATCGCATTTGTAGAACGCTTTATCTTGATACGGGAAACCCCCCTCACCGCCGCGTAGCCCCCACCTGTTCTTTAAAATGTAAACTGTAAACGTCTTCAGTAATTCAACCATTCACTGAGGTTTTCTGTAAACTGTTAGGGTAGGGTCAGATCTGATCCCAAGCCTTCTCCACAGTCCTTCATGTCACCGAGGTGGACAATGAAAACTCCCTTCATTTAATTTCGTCCTCACTTCTCATGTCGGTAACCGCCCCAAAATATTACAGAAACCATGATCACATGACCTTCATTGGAAGCTCCAACCATGTCGGTGAGTTTTTGTGTCTCAGATTGTCTTCTCATGTGTCTGACCTGTCTGTCCGTCTGCCTGTCTGTCTGCCAGCGGGGTGGGGTTAGCCCGTGCTCACTTTGAGAAGCAGCCTCCGTCCAATCTGAGGAAGTCCAACTTCTTCCACTTCGTGTTGGCGCTGTACGACCGGCAGGGTCAACCGGTGGAGATCGAACGCACCACCTACGTCGACTTTGTGGAGAAAGAGAAGGTGAGAGGGAGGGGAGAGGAGGGAGGAGCCGGGACACAAACCAAACACATCCATGGCCACACATTCTCCGAACGGTCAGAAACCAAACACAAATCAAGCATTCAGGCACCGCTGTAAGAGAGAAGCTGACAATAGAAACCAAACACACCCATGTTACAGCCTGCTTAACCCCGCCCCTGCAGATTAATCCCAATGTTTTGGTGATGTTTGCACTTTTAGAAAATCAGTCCAATACCCCGAGCCTTCTTCATGCTGGTGCAGAGTTGGCAGACGGGGAGAAAGTCAGGGAGAAGCAGGAATAGAAAACAAGTTGACAGGTCTGAGAAATAACAAACGCACCTTCACATGCTAAAGTTTCAGCTTCATTACAGTTTAAATCACATCGCCACCCGGGTGGAGCTGAGTTTGAAACCGAACTCATCCAGAGATCACACAGGTCACGTTATGAAAGAGTCAGGGAGAAGCAGGAATAGAAACCAAGCGCTTGTTTTATTTGTCTTTTTGTGTTCAGGAGCCGACTGGAGAGAAAACCAACAACGGGATTCACTACAAGCTGCAGCTGCTCTACAGTAACGGTGGGGGCGCTTGTTTTACTGCACAGTACAGCCTGCACAGTTTTTTGTTGCTCTGCAAATAAAAAATACTCATACAAACTAAATAAAGATATTGATGAGTGTGTTTGTGTTTACAGGTGAAATCTTTTAACTTTGAATCTAATGAATTATCACAAATCTAAAAAATCCCAAACTTCAAATACAAATACTACTACTAATAATAGTGTGTGTGTGTGTGTGTGTGTGTGTGTGTGTGTGTGTGTGTGTGTGTGTGTGTGTGTGTGTTCAGGAGTGAGAACGGAGCAGGATCTCTATGTCCGGCTGATCGACTCCATGACCAAACAGGTAAGATCTGATTATTGGTTATCAGATTATCAGGTGTTTGTGTTAAATGTTAAAGTGAGAAAGTGGCAACTCGATAGATCGTATTGATCAAAGGCAGAGATCCAGTGATGACCCACAACAACAGCAGCAGTCACGAGAATATTGAAAATCCAGTTAACACACCAATAAGAGAGAGAGATTTCAAAATAAGAGCAGTCTGAGATGTCGTATTAAATTTCAGCCTCCTCCTCCTCCTCCCCTCCTCCTCCTCCTCCTCCTCATTCACACGGAAATATTTCGGATCTTTTTCCTGGATATCTCTCTCTATGTTTTCTAATATTCTTATGAAGCCAGACTGAGCAGATCTCAACAGTCAGCAGTCATCGATCAGCCTGAGCAGCTCCACAACCAGACTGTAACTCTACATACGCACAGTACATGTATATAAGTATCTACAGTATATATATACATATTTACCAGGTAATAAATGTCCACAGAGCCTGAAACCATCAGTCCTAAAAAGATTCAATAAAAATGACAAAATGGCTCATGGTAAATAAGAGGCAGTGAGCACATTTGAAAAACTCTGCAATTAATGAACAAATTGAGCAGATTAACAGTGTAAAGTGCTGCTAGCGCCCCCTACAGGCTGCCGTGTTCATTACAGCCATAACCTGAACAAACAACGTCCTGCTGATTCATCTGTTCTCAGAGTGTGAAGGTCGCGGTTTGCTTGAAACTAAGCTGGTGTGTGTTTCCACCACGTGTGAAAGGCCACACTGGAAGACGTGCTATTGTTTAAACACGGAGATAACGTCTCCTGGATACATTCAAAGGGTCGACCTCAGTTGTTCGCATGAACAGTGACAGAAATAGTTGTGTGATGAATGAAAAAAGAGATTAAATGTTTCACCAACGTAAAGAGCAAACAATGTTTGTTAAAATGTTGATACTGAACGTATCTGTAAAACGTTCACTGTCAATGCGTTTCCTTTGTTTTCCTACAATATCCACTCGTGGCAACTAAAGCACGATCAAATATTTTTAAGAACACTTGGAGACAGGCTTAAGAGAGAAGTTCAGACCCACTTTTACATCTCTGCACTCTTGGCCAATCACGGAGGAGAGGAGACGTGATGTCATTCCGCTGTTCGACCATCCGACAACATTTGAAACACAGTGACTCCTTTTACCACGACACCTCACAAACAACCCGATCAAAACAACTAACAGTAATAACTACACATTCATTGTGCCGCTAATTATTATAATCCAATTTTCATAAACTTTTTTGCGTGATTTATGTTTTTCACCCTTAAATACAATACACGTAGCGAGTCGTCGCTCATTCACTCGAGTTTTTAAGTATGTTGGGAACCATCATAGTCATAGAACTGTGTTGAGTTGAAAAGCAGCTGCTGATTCGTCAGTACACTTCTTTAAAGGCGGAATGAGCAGAGTTTGACGGTTTCCGTTTGGAAACACAACGTTCCCAGTTGGCCCCCCCCCCGGCTCAGACGCGCACGCCACCGCTGCTGTAGCACTTCTCCAGCGTTAGAAAACATTACACTGCCAACAGTAACGTTAGCTATCGCCAGCTATACACCAGCTCATTACAGACACTCTCTGATGGTACTACGTTGGTGTGGGACTGCCGCGGTAACCGGCGTGGCTCGTGTGTTAGACAGGAAGTGATTCTAAGCTCAGACTCAGCACTACAGACCTCAAGGGTTATTTTCTCAAAACTTTATTTACATTGGTTGATAGTAGGACTTAGCATGTACGTACACTGCTAGCTACGATTTTTGGAATGTTACATTTGTTGCAATGGAAAAGCCGATACTTAGCAAGCTAACTAAGCTAACTGCCGGCACCTACCTGTCCAACAGAAAACAGGCCCGCTCAGCGCCGTTCTTCATCCTCGTCCTCTCCTTCAGTGCTCGCCAGCCGGTGAAACAACCTCAGATTCACTTTGTCCGCTTGCCGTTTCGCCTCGCTATATTTGCGTTTTTTCTGCGCTGTGACCACCATTTCCGTAGCTTCCTCACAGCCTGTGCGCTGTTATTGGCTGGGGGCTACACAGCCACTGCCCAAAGGCTGAGTCCAGGCAGACAGCAGCGTCTCTGCAGAGACCGACAGAGCCACAACTTCACGTGGGTCATAAGTGACGATGGAGAGGGATGCTTTTTGTATGAGTCTCTACTTATTCTGCCTTTAAACAAACTGTTAAAATCTTAATGACTGAAAAACCTGACAAAGATCAATTTACACATAATAAAATTTTTGTTTGTTGAATTTATTCTTATTATTATCAACTCCTCAGAAAAAAACTAATTTGTAAATGTTCTGCAGTCCAGCTCTCTACTCAGTACAGACTGAGGTATAATCAGTAACAAGCGTTCTGTGAATTTACAGTTACATAACAATTCCTTTCCAGGAAACTACAGGGCCTGCAAAGTGTTACCAGTATTTCTAATCAGAATATAACATAATGAGCTCATTGTGTCCACTGTGCAGTGGTTTGTTTCTGAGCTCATTTTATATTTTATCATCTTTGCAGTTTTTGTTGTTTGTGTTAATGTGTAGTTGTTTTCCTGTTAGAAGCTGACAGACTGTATCAGTGTGAGTAGATCTGTTGTTACAGACTGCAGACACACAAACACACATCAGACAACAACATGACTTAAACAATGCTTCCTGTCTCTCTCCGGGGCGTGAGACACCACAGATAATAGATCAGTGTCTGATCACACAGAGAGAGAAGCTCAAACCATCTGTTAAACTCATGTCTGAAAACCAGCAGCCATCTCTTCTTCGGTGAACAGTCGTGTGTCGTGTGGATGAAGGGAAGGTTGTATCAGTTTCACCTCAATGACAAACAGACCTGACTGTTAACACGCTGCTTCTGTTTGTTGGGACAAAAAGTCAAAGTGAAACTGAAAGTCAACCAGTTATACAACATGTGGTCCGATCTTGTCTACAGTCAAAGCGTTTCTACCTGTTCTGAATGCAGCTGCTGCTTAAAGTGGGAGTGGTTGTCAGACTGTTTAAAAATTGTGCAGAACTTGGTGGACGCATCACAAATTCTGGTGTTGGAACAGAGGTTTCAGACGCTGTTGGATGGTCTGACAAGCACTTTGTCTGAAACAGCGTCCTCAGCAACCGAACCTAGCTGCATTTTTTCATGCAGGGCTAAAGTTGGTCACAACACGACCTTGGATACTAAAACATTTCCTGTTTTGTGCGTCAAGTCAGCGTTGACTTTTTCAATATTCAACCATGAAGACTTCCATCTTTCCTGAACCCTAACCAAGACCTGGAGGAGTCTAAACACAACCAGAAAACCGTCATCGTGATTTAGTGTCAGGAGGCGTTAAAATGTTGAGAAAACTGTAATTCAGGAAGAATTCTGTTTCTTTCGAAACATATTTGCTGTTGTAAATTAGCAGAATTTGAACGTAATTTCAGGAGACAGGATTGGGTCTTAAGGCAGTGTTGACGGATTGTCCAACACTTTGGTCCATGCTGAAATATGTCAACAACAATGACCAGATATCTCCAAAAGTTCCTGATCTCCTTCCTGCTCTCCAGAGGATGAACCCTTCAGATTTTAATGACTCCATGATATTTCTTCTAGCGCCACCACCAGGACAAAGTGTACATGTTTAGATCCACTAGTTGTCAGACTCTGAGAATAAATCATCAGGACGTTGTTTGTTCAGATTGTGGCTGTAATGAACTCTGCAGCCTGAAGGGAGCGCTGCGGGAACTTTACACTGGTTGGTTCGAACATTTACACTGATAAAAAATGGTTCAGTCAGCACTCTCTCTCTCTCTGTTGTACAGCGACTCTAATGGAAATCAGCTGCAGCTGAAGCATTTACATCTAACCAGTCATTCAATTAGTGAGTTTTTAACGAGCGTGCCCGTCAGGCGTCGTTTGCGTCGTGTGATCCGGTCTGTGTGAAAAAGGCTTTTCCTGCGTTTGGTTCCAGCTGTTTCATATGAATATCTGCAGGCTGCAGCTGTAATAAAACATTCAGAGGATCAAATGTTTGCCCTCAGTTCTGCCTGCTCACTTTTACACACACACACACACACACACACACTCAGGCTAATAGCTAATAATGCCTCATAATTGAGACAAATGAAATGAGGCTTTAATTGAGTTGTTTCTGCTGCCGACAGCCGAGATCTGAAGGAGGAGAGATTTACTTCTACAGCAGGTTTCACATGTGACCTGCTGCTTTACAGTCGACAGCTGGACAACGTGTTTAACAGGTGTGTTTTAAACACCTGAACACAACTCATTATACCAGTGTGTGTGTGTGTGTGTGTGTGTTTCAGGCCATCATCTATGAAGGTCAGGATAAGAATCCAGAGATGTGCCGAGTTCTGCTGACACATGAGATCATGTGCAGGTGAGAACATCTGCTTGTACTACTACACATACTGCACCTGTACCAGAGTGGAAAACCTACCTGAACTTGACATGCATGAACTGATTTTTTTAAAACGGGACAGAATCTGAAAGGGAACCAAGGACAGTCGGGTCCTGGTCATAATACACCTGAGGACCAGGTCTAACTGTAACCCTTCCCGACCTGATTGGTACTGTTGAGTACTCACCTCAGGTCTAGGTGTGACTGTCCTCTGATGGACTCGGATTTTCTAACAAAATGTCAAAAATACAGAAATATTAGGGAGGAATTCTTTCCAAACTTTGAAAAACATTGCCCCGAATTCATTTTATCAGTAGACACTTGCATTGTTTTTGTTTGTCTTGCATTGTTAAATACTAATCGGATTACTTATATTACTTATATATATTACTTTATTTCATGTATCTATTTCATTGTCTATTTTGTTCTGTTAACTATTATTGTTACTCATATTATTTCTGTTCATTTTATTCCTTTCATTTGTTGTCTATCGTAATCGGAATTGTGCTTTGGCAACACGTCACATGTCATGCCAAGAAAGACTGCTGAATTGAATTGAATTGACTCAAGCACGCTCAAACCTGGTCCAAATACACCTGAGGACCAGGTTTGACCATGCCTGACCTAATTAGACTGTCAAACCTCGTCAACCTGGTCCTCGGGTCCAGGTGTGACCTCAGGTCTATTTGGACAATGCTGACCCTACCCAACCCTATTAGACTTACATACCTCTTTCAAATACACTTTAGGACAGACACAGCTGGTCTGAATAGCCCCAAGGACCAGGTCTGACCCTACCTGCCCTGATTAGACAGTCAAATCCAGTCCTAATAGACTCGAGGACAGTCACACCTGGTCCTAATAGACTCGAGGACAGTCACACCTGGTCCTAATAGACTCGAGGACAGTCACACTTGGTTCTAATAGACTCGAGGACAGTCACACCTGGTCCTAATAGACTCGAGGACTGTCGCAGCTGATCCTGTTGTGATGATGATGATGATGATGATGATGATGATGATGATGATGATGATGACGATGCACCAGGTGATCAGAGGTGATAGAGAGTCACCTTGGATCCACTTAGGTGTTAGACTTACTGACACACAGAGAAGCGTTGATATTAAAAACAGTGTTTTTGAGACCAAAGAGAAATAAATAAAGAACCTGTGACAGTTTTAGTTTTTATTATTCTGTCTTTGTCTCTGTGTCAGTCGCTGCTGCGATAAGAAGAGCTGTGGAAACAGAAACGAGACGCCGTCAGACCCCGTCATCATCGACAGGTAAGAGATACCGACACACCTGACACACACACTCTGTATTATCATGCAGTGTGTGTTGATCTCTCCTGAATGTATTTCATGCTCTCTCTCACACACATTATTTTAATAGCAACATATTTTTCCTGCGCAGTATGTGTGTGTGTGTTAGTATAATTCAAACCTGATGTATAAATCTGTGTGTTTACAATTCAAATCAACGTCAGAGTGTTTCTGTGGTGATACTGTCATCACTGTAGACACATGACAGAGACAGAGTGAGTGTTACAGCTGATACAGGTCTGCTCACATATATGAACAGTATCCAGGCTTCAGTAATATTAGGTGTGTCCCAAGGTCAACACTCCCAAAATACAGAACTAATTACTGCACAAAAACTATCACATGCACCTCAAACACAAAAAAAGCGTGTAGGAACTATTTTCTTTCTGCCGATAGTTCCAACATGACGCTGCTCACAACAAATCTGGGGATTATCTTGAGTAACCGGGTCATGATTTTTTGAAAGAGACGTTGCTGTTGAGTTTTTCAAATGTATATTTTTGGTGCTTTGAGTTCCACAAGCTGAGCGCCATATAGATATATATATATATTCAAACAATGCAGACATCTCTACGGCCAATATCTCCAAAACTCTGCAGATGGTTAAACAGCGCTACAGGTAAAAGGGGAAATATGTAGTTTTGAGTTTGGTGAACTGTCCCTTTAAAGGCAATAAAAAGGTAATCCAGTTAATATAAAGGTGAACATTAACTGCAGCTCTGTGACGTGCTACAAGGCTTCTGGTCCTTAAATAACAAGGAATCATCCAATAATAACATAATTCACAGAGATACTGTGTTGAACTGGTCCGAGTGAGGCAGCTCCTTCCCCTCCTCCTCCTCTCGTCTCTTATTTTTCTCTCCCTCCTCCCCCTTCCCCTCTTCTCTCCCATGAGGAATCATACGCTCTCCTCTCCTCTTTTCACCTCCCCCTCCTCCTCCCTCCACCCCTCCTCCTCTCCTCTTGTCCTCCCCTTGAGTATTAATCTCATTCTTCCCTCCCCCCTTTTCCCTCTTTCTCTTTCTCTCTTCTCTGAGGCTGTGGAGGGAGGAGGGGGGAGGAAAAGCAGGGGAGGAGGGTAGATGGATGGAAGGAGGGATGGATGGATGTGACTGCTGCAGCCTTTTGAAAAGAGAAGTGGTGATATTACAGCGGCTCTTTTTTCTCCCTCTGCCTGCTGAAATGCATGATGGGAAGGTCTCCTGTGTTTTCGGCGTCGTCCAGTGAACAGGAAACATGTCAGGGTCAGACTCTGCTGCTGAGAGCACAAACACTTTCATTCAGACACACTCAGACCTGCCGTTTATTTAAGGAGTGTTTTACATTTAAACTCATCTGATCCACAGTTTTATATTAAACTCAGTTTAATGATTTAAAGCAAGATAAATCTCAGTGTAACCAACATGAATGAGAGGCTCATGCACTCTCTGACAACATGGCTGTTACATCTACTTACATCTGATATAAATAATAATATAAATAATATATAACACTTTAACTCTTTAACATATATTAATAAACATATATTAATACTCAGAGATGGTTTTGAGGTCCAGGGTTGGACAGATGTTTGTAGAAGTTAATCAAGCCACCGTTGTTTCTGTGCAGCCATCTGATAACCAACACTGTCTTAAATACAAAACACGTTTTTATTCTGCTACTACCAATTAGATTTGTCAGATATATTTTGAACAAATGGAATTTATGTCTGGATAATGTCAATAGTAAATAATAGTGTTGCCTTTTTTCTAGTTTATGAAGTGTTCAATTCTTGTATTGTACTGTCAGAGGACAGTTGGACATACAAAGTTCAGGACAGAGACCAGAGTTAGTTAATGTCGGTGTCTTTATACCGTGACCACCATCTTTCTCTAAGCCATTACTAAGTAGTTTTAAACCCAACCAACCCATAACCATAGAGATGATAAACTAATCCTTTCTGAATCACTTTGGAAGCCAGTGACAAACTAAATATTTTTAGTTTGGAGGACTTGTTGTGTCTTAACCAAGAGCTGAGTGTTTCAAACAGAACCGTAAAAACCTTCGTCAGGATTAGTTTTCAGGAAACGATATTGTAGTAAAATAAGTTAAAATAAAAAATAAGGTCTTATGAACATTTTGCTTTGGCAGTGAACAGATATGGCCAATATGAACATTTCCTTGTTATGATGATAAAACACATTTGCTAATGCAGATCAGTTGACTATTAACATCTTTTTTCAAATCTCACATGTCAAAACAGGATTGTATCATCTGCAAACATGATAACTTTTTAATAGGCTTTTCTTTTATAAATTTGTGTCTCATTTATTTTTCTCTCTCTGAACACACAATTCTTTGTCTTTCCAGGTTTCAGAAAACATTATTTTGGACCAGTGTAATTATGTCATGCATACTGTAGCACTGCTAGCTGTTTAGCACAGTTGTGGTTCACAGGTAGAAAGTTTTTAACAACCTTTTATCCAGTGTAGGTTATTTTTCAGTGAACATACTGTAAGAGCTGCTTTATAACTTCCCTCACGGTGTCCTGGAGGGTCCTGCGCCGCAGGTTGAGCCTCACTTTGTGGTGTTTCTGGGTCTTTGTTCTGTGTAAAGACAGAAGCCTTTGAGGGTCAGTCATGATGGGACGATCTCCTCCCTGAACACTGACTGTGAGAATGTTTTAACATGATGATCTTCAGTCAGTTTAATGTCTCTTCTCTCTGAACTGAATCAACTCTTCTGTCTTTAAACTCTCTGCCCTCATAAATACCTCACAGGTGAGATTTGATTTGGTCTTTTCGTCTCGATCTCCCGTCTTCTAGCTGCCTGTTTGTAGCTGATGATGGTGATGGTGATGGTGGACCAGCTCTCATCTTTTCATGCTCTCGCTCTGAATACCAGATGTGAGAATTTTTTTGGGGGGGTACAATCTCCTGTCTGTGAGCGTCTCTGGTGTCTGCAGTGTGGGATTATGGGAGGACGACGTGCTGTCAATCATTTAGCGGGCGTAGGTGTGATTTCCCTCTCATGCTGCAGGTTGGTTTTGGATGGAATCTCATTACTGGCCGTGTTTCAGGGTGACTGACAGCAGAATAATGTTTGGGGCCCCCAGAGGGCCCCCAGCCGGTTAAATGTTAAATGTATGAATACATGGGAGTCAATGGAGAGATGAAGTGTAGCTGAATATTTTTTTTCTT
>NC_058061.1:300000-302500 GCF_020085105.1 Siniperca chuatsi
ATGCAAATGCGGTTAATTAATTATGTAAATGAGATCCATCATCCAAAGACCAGACATGACAAACACTTCCTGTTCAGTGAAATTATTTCCTGTCTGTCAGCTAAATGGAAGGTGATTGGTTTGACGATGACGGCTTAACAAGCTCATTAACGAGCTCATTAACGAGCTGTGTTCACCAGACAGTGCCAATAATTAGTTGTGGGGTTCCTCAGGGTTCTATCGTTGGTTCTTTATACTTTCAGTTTACATGTTAATATGTAACATGTTCATTTATTTACCCAAAAACCATCAAACCGTCTGGACTCAACAACAAACGGACTCAAAGCAGCAACACATTCGTCCGTCTCGCAGTACTTCCTGACTTCCTGTCTGTGACTCTCAGCTCAAAGCCCATTGGTTACACTCACAGTACTTGTTAGGAGATACGTTCAGTGTTGGTTTGAGTCTGAACGTGGAGAAACATAAAGACTTGTACTTTAACAGTAGTCCGACTCTTAGAAGGCTCCTCCTCCTCCTCACTGTTGAAGAACAGAAGAAGAAGAGGAGGATGAGTTGTCTGTTTTCATTTACTCTAATATAAAGAGAGAGAGCGATGATGGACTCCTCATTATCTAATTTAATTATCTCCTCCTTCACCTCCTCCTCCTCATCTCTTTACATCACGGAGTCTGGAAATCCAGGACAAGACTCTCCAGGCCTGGAAAAACCTGTGTGTGTGTGTGTGTGTGTGTGTGTGTGTGTGTGTGCAGCAGTGATTGACAGCTGACATTAAGTTGTTTAGCAGTAAAATGTCAGAGTCTGAATATCCCTGTCGCTCAGTTTGACCCTGTCTGTCTGCCATAGGAGGAGGACGATCATACATTTGGGTTTTTGTCCAGTTCAGGTTTTTTTCTGTTTTATAGACTGGTCACCAAACACAGATACAATAATAATAATAATAATAATAATAATATTGATAATAATAATACAAACTTTATTTATACCGCACCTTTCCTACAGAAAATGCAGCTCAAAGTTTTTTCTAAACTAAAAGAGAAACGAAACAGTTAAGAAAAGAAGAAGTAAATTTAGGTCAAATGAACGTAGAGATTCTTAATAGTTCAAATATGTTTTACTCATAAAATGATAATATTACAATCAGTAGGCCAGTCCACTGTTAGCTTTTACACAAAACATACAAATGTTTCATTAATTATTATTTCTTTATCTTTCTGTCTAAGAAGTGTGTTTACATAAATAACGGTGCAGCTATATGCGTCATCATAAAGGTGAACGTCTTCTTCCTGTTAATCTCGTCCGCAGTGTTTAGTTTCTCTGACCTCAGTAAGTCCAGCATCAACACGCCTGCTGTTCTCTGTGTGCTACTAATTCAGTAAGGACACAAACTCACCTTTCCAGGTGTATAAATACACTTCGTGTCTCCAGTCAAAGATCTGGACACTGGGTTTATAACAGGATCAATAAATGTCACCTGTGTGATGCATCGGTCTGAGAGCCAGGTGCTCGCGTCGTACCTGTCGGCTTGTTAACTTTAAAGTGCAAAAACGTTTTAAACTCCCGTTTACAGAAAGTCTCAATGAAAAGAGTTTAGTGCTGGAACTACTTTCCACTGAAGAAATAGTTCCTATAAATACACATTTGGGTGAACCAGCCCTTTAACAGACATCTGCCAGCCAATCAGGAGCAAGAGTTTTCATGGGAACGGGTTAATGGGGTTCAATGAGGATGAGTTTTAACGTTTGATTAACTGGTCCTGGTTGGCCTCCTGATGATGTCACAGTGATGTCATCAGACTACAGCTGTCTGACAGACAGTCTGCGTTACAAACTGGAGGTGCGGGGTTTGACAGACGGGGCTGTTTACCAGGCAGGGAGGCCGTAATGAAAGACACTATCCAGGTGCATTATGGGAAATGTAGGATTCAGTGTTTTTTGGGTAAAAGTCAGGATCTCCACCTCTGCTGACTGAATCCGTCTCTCTGACCTGCCTGCATTTTCTATCTCCTTGACCTCAACTGTTCACTACTGTGTGTGTGTGTGTGTGTGTGTGTGTGTGTGTGTGTGTGTGTGTGTGTGTGTGTGTTATAACAGCTGGTGCTCTGTTTTTCAGCCTGTGATGCCATCTGACACACACACACACACATACGCACACACACACACACACCCTCACCCTTTTCACAAGTATGCAAAATCACACATTTTGTCTCCGGCTATAAAAAGGCGATCAGAGTGTGTGTATGTGTGTGAGTCATAATAGCTGTTAATTAGCTCCATGTTCAAACCAGCCGCGGATGCTAATTAGCAGAAAACCTGTCCAGCATTTGGTGTTAATTAGAGAGACAGGCCCAAACACATCTGACCACACACACACACACACACACACACACACACACACGTCAAGTTAAATTCAGTCTCTTCAAACAAAATTAAACTCGACTTTATTGTCTTTATTGAAAGAGCGTCATATACAAGACAAAGAAGACATAAAACTTTATTCACAT
>NC_058061.1:307500-310000 GCF_020085105.1 Siniperca chuatsi
ATAGCTCTGGGTATCCATCAACAGCCACCACTAGTTTGTCCTCCGTGATTGTTATTTCCAAGCAACTGTAAACTTTGTCGTCACCACCACAGAAGGCCCGCCTCTCAATTCATCCGATTGGACAATGGGAAAAAATGATGTTGGACGCTTTTCTGCTCTGAGTTGAAGTTTTTTCAACTCAAGGCGTTCAGAGCACTGCTGCAAAAACACGAGAGACGCCCAGGGTGCATGAGCAGCGTGCAAAACGCTTACTGCCCTAAGAAAATAACTGGAAAAAGCAACACATCCTCATACCTGAACGACAGAATAGGTCGATTGTCAATGACTCCCAAACAACATCTACGACCATTTTTCTGGTGAGGACGGCTGGGAAAAAAACACCTCTCACTGCAAAAACCGCGTCCTGTCTGATCGGGGCCTAGCTCCATATATTGGACAATTCTGCACCTCACATTGTTCATTGTCAGCACAGGAAGTAGTGTGTCCTTTAGAAGGTGGACAGTCAGAGAATGGAGGTCGGGGTGGTGGCTAGACGTGTAGCTTTAACATGAACCAGACTGTAGTTACCATGCACTGATCATGTAGAAAGAAGGAACTTTAAAAATGTTGTCATTGAATCTGCTGATAGAGACGGCCTCTCTTTGTTCCTTTTGTAAGTGGACATGGCATTAGAAGCAGAAGGAACTCTCAGGTGTCCACATAGAGCCGATAATAGACGCCTTAACTTTGGATAGTTTATGATTTCCAGGTAAAATACGGAGAATTTAATTAAAACACTTGTGAACACTGTAACTGTTGATGTTTGTAGCTACTGCTGTTACTGTTAAAACTACTTAACTTAAGCTTACTGAGTAAGTGAAGAACATTAGAAGGAACTGTTATCTTCTCATGTGTAGAACGGTGTATCATCTGCATGTTGACACACATCGTCATTATAACAGTTTGTTTCTATGAAACAAGGGAACAGAAAAGAAACCTGAGGAACTCACTGCTACTGATTATTCTAATTTTTTTTTCATTTGTAGCTTATTTTTATCTTTTTGTGTTTCTTTTACATATTTTTAATGTCGTTTGTTATGTTGTTATGTCTTATGGAAAGCACTTTGAATTGTTTGGTTGTTGAAAGGTGGTATACAAATAAACTTGCCTTACTTAGTTTTACTGCTACTTCTGTTTGTGCTGTTACTGATGAAGGCTATGTGATCTATCCAGAGTAACTGATGTAACATGCGTGTCTGTCTGTTATCTGTCTGTGCAGGTTCTTCCTGAAGTTCTTCCTAAAGTGTAACCAGAACTGTCTGAAAAACGCTGGAAACCCACGAGACATGAGGAGGTTCCAGGTAACACACACACACACACATACAAAAACATGAATTCATTTCCCTAAAGGGCAGGACATGGCTTTGGAGGACCTGCTGTACCCATAATGCATTGCAGCGGGGCGGCCCGAGGCTTATTGCTTTGCAGAGATAATATGAGAGGTCATCAGGGAACTGTCTGTCTGCCTGTCTCACTTTCCTTCCTTTCTTTTATTTTCTTATACATGTGAACGGTTTTGTGTTTGTCCTCCAACATTAGAGTCTGGCTGCCTATTCCTCTGGGAAACAAGTAGTTGAACTAATTTAACTTATATTCTTAAATAAATATTATAAATATAAAATACTTCAGTACATAAAAGACTTCAATTAATGCTAATTTCATAAGAAGTTTCCTGGAAAACAGAGACGTGTGAGAGTCTACAGCAGGTCAGCTGAACATGGAAAAACATGAAATTTGTGTAAAATCAAACATACAATTTAACATGTATCAATAATAAAGTTAAGAATAATAAATTAATAATGAATTCATATTTACTTCAGTTCAAAGGGAGCAGATCACGAGATCACGAGGAAATAGCAGACCCATAAAATAAGTTTATTAAATCAAGAAATTATATAGTAATTAGATAATTGTATAGACTTTATAAGCAGTTGTTGTTGAACTGTTAAAATCTTAATGCCTAAACACACTGACAGAAATCCATTTAAACAAAAATAAATGTATATTTTATGGGAAACAACTGAAAAAGATCCATGTTGCATCTTTGCAAAGTCATCTGTCCAGCTGTCCATCAGTAGACACTCTTGATCAGTACAAATAATATCTTCCTGTCCAGGATCCCTGCTGTATCCTGTGGGATGTGTAGAATAAAGTGTTACCTGTCATTCATATTTAGAGTGAAACGAAGAGCCGCTGAGATAATCGCATGTCGTTCAGAAAATAAAATTAGAATAATGAATGAAAGTCCGAGAATACAGACAAAAAAGTGAGAATCTCAAATAAAACGCCACAGATACTGTGTGAATGGAACAATTAGCACTTAAAACATATACACTTCTACAGTCGGCAGAGCTCATGAGTATCTTTTCAAACACATGCATTTTTAATTTCTCTGCGCAAGTTTTCTATATTTAAACAAACACATTTCAGTCATTAAATTCTTTTCAAAGTTGAATAACAG
>NC_058061.1:315000-342500 GCF_020085105.1 Siniperca chuatsi
AGCAGCAGGCAGGACAGGCAGGCAGAGGCAGGCAGACAGACAGACAGACAGGCAGGCAGACAGGCAGGCAGACAGGCAGGCAGGCAGACAGACAGCAGACAGACAGGCAGACAGACAGACAGACAGACAGGCAGACAGGACAGGCAGGCAGGCAGGCAGACAGGCAGGCAGGCAGACAGACAGACACAGACAGGCAGACAGGCAGACAGACAGACAGGACAGACAGACAGGCAGACAGGCAGGCAGGCAGGCAGACAGACAGACAGGCAGAGGCAGACAGCAGAGGCAGGCAGACAGGCAGACAGGCAGGCAGACAGCAGACAGACAGGACAGACAGACAGGCAGACAGACAGACAGACAGCAGACAGGCAGACAGGCAGACAGGCAGACAGACAGACAGACAGACAGGCAGACAGGCAGACAGACAGGCAGACAGACAGACAGACAGACAGACAGGCAGGCAGACAGGCAGACAGACAGGCAGACAGGCAGACAGGACAGGCAGACAGGCAGACAGACAGACAGGCAGACAGGCAGGCAGACAGACAGGCAGACAGGACAGGCAGACAGACAGACAGGCAGGCAGACAGACAGGCAGGCAGGCAGACAGACAGACAGGCAGACAGGCAGACAGACAGACAGACAGAGGACAGGCAGGCAGGACAGACAGGAGCAGACAGGCAGCAGACAGGCAGACAGACAGGCAGACAGGCAGACAGACAGACAGGACAGACAGACAGACAGACAGACAGGCAGACAGGCAGACAGACAGACAGCAGACAGACAGACAGGCAGACAGCAGACAGACAGGCAGGCAGGCAGACAGCAGGCAGACAGGCAGACAGGCAGGCAGACAGGGACAGGCAGACAGACAGACAGGCAGGCAGGCAGACAGGCAGACAGGCACAGACAGACAGACAGGCAGACAGACAGACAGGCAGGCAGGCAGACAGGCAGACAGACAGACAGACAGGCAGACAGACAGACAGGCAGACAGCAGACAGGCAGACAGGCAGACAGCAGCAGACAGACAGGCAGACAGGCAGCAGACAGACAGGCAGACAGACAGGCAGACAGGACAGACAGGCAGGCAGGCAGACAGGCAGGCAGACAGGCAGACAGGCAGGCAGACAGACAGACAGACAGGCAGCAGACAGACAGGCAGGCAGCAGACAGGCAGGCAGAAGGACAGGCAGACAGACACAGACAGACAGACAGGCAGACAGACAGACAGGCAGGCAGAAGGACAGGCAGAGGCAGACAGACAGGCAGACAGACAGGCAGACAGGCAGACAGGCAGACAGGACAGGCAGACAGACAGGCAGGCAGAAGGATAGGCAGACAGGCAGGCAGGCAGGCAGACAGACAGACAGACAGGCAGGCAGACAGACAGGCAGGCAGGCCTTTTTGTCTCACAGTTTCCATGTGTCTGCTGTCACACACACACACACACACACACACACACACACCCTCCCTCTCTCTCCACGCTGCGCTGGGCGAGCTGACAGGATGTTAAGTCCAGTTAAACCAGGAGAGGAGGAGGAGGGAGACGGGGCGAGCGAGCTACAGAAAGCATGTGGCGAGAGAGAGAGAGAGACGAATCAGATGAGTGAGACAGGTGAAGTCAGGTGAAGCCCCCGGACTTGTCTGCGGTAGTCGTGGCGACATCAGGGTGAAGGATGTGCTGGTTAGTCACCGTGGCGACAGAGAGGACACCTCTACTCGCTCTCTGTGCGACCTTCTGCTCCGTCGCCATGGATCAACGGCAACAACCTCGCCGCGGCAACCAGCCAGGGATGATGAATGGCCACAGCTGAGTGGCTGTCAGAGTCCAGAGAGAGGCTGTGACATCACGCAGGGGGCGGGGCTACAGCGGACAGCACAGTGAAACATTCAAACACACTTTCTCTTTTTTTAATATTACGAAAATCACAACTTTAAGTTTTTTTGATTTTCTACTATTCATTATAAATATTTAAAATAATATTTGAATGAATTTTCATTCATTAAAAATGTTTTAAACAATACTTTTTATTTATTTTTTAATTGGCTGGTTTGTGAAGGTGTTTCCACCTTTTCCAGGTTATGTTACTGTTTTAGAAATGTTTGGTTTGTATGGCGGCTCGAAGGTCAGACCTGAGAGAAAAAATCTGAATGAAATCAATCAGTTCAAGTGCAGTCCACTATAATATAAGTGAGTTTCACGTTTGCAAAAATATTGTGATTTGATTGAGATTTTTAAAAATTACTTCTGACAATTGTTTTGCTTTTGTTAAAAACAAAAAATAAAAATAAAAAAACAATATCTGAAAAGTACCTCATCAAACGTCCGTGATATTTCTGTGGATCCAGTTTTCATGGATCCTAATCATTTTGGTGATCTGACCTTTTCTTAAGTTCTTCCATCAGGACCTTGTTTCATGTCACATTGTACATATACTTTATTATTTTATAATATTTTTGTATATTCTTTAATGTCTTATTGTCAATTTTATATTTTATATTTATGATTCTCGACCGGCAGTAATTGCTTTATCTTTCTTTCACAATTGAGAAAGACTTCTGGACGGGAGCCGAAACGTCTTGATTCTGAAAACAGCGTCCAGACGACTACGACTGAAACCTTTTCTACGACATCTTTCTTTATATTTCTACTACGTTTATTGTTTTGCACCAAAACACCAAAGCACATTCCTTGCATGTGTGAACCTGCTTGGCAATAACGCTGGTTCTGATTCTGATCTAAATCTTATTGCCGTGAACATTCATGTTACCGAGAGGATGACGTGCACTTCGTCTCACAGTGCATGCTGGGAAAGGTTCATCATCATGTTGAAAGCTGAGAACTGCTCCTTTAGTGTTTTTAGTTTTGGCCACTTACGATCGGGAGCACGCAGTTCTGTTTGTGTGGAGGTTATGAACAGTGATTCGATCACGAAGGCCACAATGTAGCATAGAACTGAGCCATATAGAGCCGTGGTCGGGGCCATAGATACTAACCTGCACACACCTCAGTCAGATAAACGATCAATGAGTCAGGCAGACTGGACTAACATATTCAGCTAAACCCCCTCTGCCCCTTCACTCGCTCCGCTACCCGGGGACGGAGACGGGGGTGGCAGGTTAGCACGCGGGATGCATTTTGGTCAATACCAAATCGCCTACTGGTTATAAATAAAGTTGTCTGTGTATTTGCAGGTGGTGGTGTCTACGACAGTGAATGTGGACGGCCATGTTCTCGCCGTCTCCGACAACATGTTCGTACACAACAACTCCAAACATGGCCGCCGAGCCCGGAGACTGGACCCGTCTGAAGGTATGCAGGTTCTGTGTGTCTGAACCCCTCAGCAGCTGCAGGTCCTCTAATGTCCACTAGATGCTGCTGTGATAAAACTCTGACTGCATTGAAGTGAATGGGAAAATCCCCAACTACTATTACTGCAGAACCCTGAGGAACTCCACATTTTACTTCTGGAGGGGGAAAGTGGAGTTAGTCCAAGACAACAGAAAACTGTTTCAGGAGGGTTGGATGTTGGGAAATACTCAACTTGCACATTCATTTGCATTCCCTCATGAAACGTGGTGTTGAAGCTCGGAGACGTTAATACAGTTTATTCCAGGTTGCACTTGGACTCCTGTTGGACTGCAGACCACGTGGAGGAGATTTTACTCCAGCAGAGTTTTCTTAAACTGGATGGAGACACATGCTCGCTTCTCGTCCAGTTCTTTCTATTCCCTCCGAGGTCGACGCTGTCAGGACACTTTCTGACTGGTCGACAGCACACATTCGAGCTGTACGCAGAACGCAGATCAGTTATTCAGTCGTAGTGAAATGATTTCAGTCTGAATGTAGCTGTTGTAAAATCTGGTCTGACTGGGTCTTAAAACATCTAAACCAGGGAACCTGAACAGCCATAGAGGGAGGGGCAGAGAGAGGAGTGTAATTTGGTCTTTGAAGAGAAGTCACCCCAGTGGCTTGTGGGTAGGAAGACCAGACGCCTCACTGTCCCTAGAGAGGATAGTGTGTGTGTGTGTGTGTGTGTGTGTGTGTGTGTGTTTTTGCGGGCTGTTCAGCCTCTTTAATTGCCCTCCTAATTAAAGACGGTAACCATGGAAACCACCCCTCCCAATCAGAGTGCAGTAGAGTCCCGTGGGTTTGAACCCTCGCTCTTTTTACTGTTTCTGCCTGCCTCTCTCTCTGCAGCAGATTTACCTCGCAGAGTTAGTGTCACATTAACTAACTGTTCTGGAACCAGTTCCACCATTTTACCATGAAAATCACCAAAATCCAAAATCTCCGTCTCCGTCAAAGAACTGAGGTGTGGCCTTAACGTGTGACTCCGGTCGGATCTGAGCCATGAACCTGGTGTATTCAGATGTTTTTTAGACAAAATCAAAGCCCTTTCATCCGGATCAGCGACTCGTGACTTCAGCTGGACTTTAGCCTTTTCACTTACATCGACTTGATCGATCATCATCCACAGATTCAAAATGATGTAATAAAAAGGTATAACAGCCAATCAAGTCTTATTATCGTTATTTACTTTCAATCAATCAATGCGACAGAAAACAGACAACAGGTAAACCTCCGATCATCACACTCAGATGGAAAAACAAACGAAACCTCCAGCCGGTCTGTTGTGTGTGACTTATTATAAAGTTTATTTAACAGTAGTTAAAACAAACGTAATGATCATTCACTAATTCTGTAAATAACTATATTACCTGTTAGTCTGTAGAAAACACACCTGTCGTGACGTCTCGGTGTGTGAAGTGTTTAAACGGCCGGTTTTACACAGAAGCCTCAGATTTGACGTCAGATGCTAAACACACAATTATTACTGTGATTCTGATCCAACACCCGTCACCAGAACAGAGGCCAGGGTCGTCTCACATCTTCAGTGATGAGATTAGCTGCTCAGCCTAACACACACACACACACACACACACACATACGCACAGACACACACACACACACACACTGCTTTAATTTCACTTTATAATTAATCTGCAGCCGCACTTGCAAGAAGAGAGAGAAGTAGTCATTACCTCTGAGTATGTGTGTGTGTGTGTGTGTGTGTGTGTGTTTTCAATGTGTGTGTGTGTGTGTGTGTGTGTGAGTGAACTAAGCTAAAGTGGATAAAAGCCACGACCCAGTTAAATCACAGTCCGAGTGTGTGTGTGTGTGTGTGTGTGTGTGACCTTCAGTACAGTAGTGTTCCAAAGAAATTCAGGAAAAAATGAGAAAGAAAGTAATTGAGATCTATCAGTCTGGAAAAGGGCGGTGTAGTCCCTCATTCGTCCAGGAGTGTTCTCAGATGACGTAATGGTTTCTTACGATGTTGTGTCCTTGTTCACCTGCATTCCGACCTCAGAAGCAGTGACAGCGGTGAGGAGAAGACTGCAGGAGGACTCCACCTTGCAGCAAAGGACCAAGCTTACACCTGAACACATATGCAAACTATTAGACATCTGTCTCAACACAACCTACTTCCACTTCCGGGGACACTTCTACAGACAGATTCACGGCTGTGCTATGGGCTCTCCGGTCTCTCCCATTGTGGCCAACCTGTACATAGAACAGTTTGAGAAGAAGGCATTATCCTCGTTCCCGTTGGTACCGCAACGTGGATGACACCTTTGTGAAGATCAAGAAACAAGACTTGGAAGCGTTCTCAGAACATATCAATACTGTGGACCCCAACATCAAGTTCACGCGAGAGGATGCCAAAGAGAACCGCTTGGCCTTTCTTGATTGTTCTACTCTCAGAGGAGAGGACGGAAAGCTCCAGATAGAAGTGTACAGGAAACCAACACATACGGATCAATACCTGCTCTTTGACTCACACCATCCACTACAGCACAAGCTGGGTGTAATCCGGACATTACAACACAGAGCCCAAGAAGTGCCCACCGGCTCAGAGGCTAAGAAGAAAGAGGAAAGGCATGTCCAGAGTGCACTCTCAGCCTGTGGTTATCCTACTTGGGCTATCAACAAAGTTAAAAGAGCCAAAAAACAGGACAAAAGTGTAACTGAACCAAGAAGGAATGGTGTCTCCATCCCTTATGTATCTGGACTGTCTGAAAAACTACAAAGGATCTTTAGACAGCACGATGTTCCTGTTTTCTTTAAACCAGGCAACACTTTAAGACAGAAACTCGTTCACCCTAAGGGCAAGTTACCCACACAGAAACAGAGCAATGTTGTCTACTCCATTCAGTGCAGTGAGGAAAACTGCAAAGAGCGGTACACAGGTGAGACCAAACAGCCACTTCACAAAAGACTTTATCAGCACAGACGACACGCTAACTCAGGATTGCAGAGCGCCGTGCATTTGCATCTAAAAGCTACAAACCGCACATTTGAAGACAGCGAGGTGAAGATTTTAAGTACAGAGAAGAGTTGGTTTGAACGGGGCGTCAAGGAAGCCATTGTTGTGAAAAAAGAAAACCCCTCTTTGAACAGAAATGGTGGTCTGCGAATCAATCTGCCCAAAGTCTACCACAGTGTATTAACACCGTGGTCAAGCCAATCACATGCTAATCAGGTACTTAACAGTGATGAGGGAGGTGCAGCCAGAAAACAATAGACCTGATTACTGATTACTGGGCCATCATGGAAACTATTAGGTCAGTTTCAGGTGAAACTAGCTAATCAACAGATACTCAGATTCCTTCCTGAGGGCAGGGCTTATGTAACACAGAGTAGCTTAAATTTCTAGTTCCAGTCTCATTTCTTCACAGTTGAGAATGACTTCCGGATGGGAGCCGAAACGTCTTGATTCTGAAAACAGTGTCCAGATGACTACGACTGAAACCTTTTCTACGACAGTCTGGAAAAGGTTATAAAGCCATTTCTAAAGCTTTGGGACTCCAGCGAACCACAGTGAGAGCCATTATCCACAAATGGCGAAAACATGGTGTCAGGTTCAAGACACCTAAAACATTTAAAACCATACACAAAGGAAGAAAGACAAGAGTTGATAATTATCTTTTACTCATGAGAAGAACGGACAGAGATGTTTTCAGTTACAATCTCCAGCTGCTCTAAGAAGCATCTAGCCACTCCCTCTCCTTTATTCAAACAGGTGGTCCCTAAGTTACACGAATGTTGCTGCTGTAAAGGAGGGGGAGCACACGACAGCAACATGAGCAATGTGACATGCTATACAGTCATCAGGAAGAACATGTTTCTTCTCAGCACACTTTATTACTTGTTTGGCCTTGACGGCTCTCTCAGTGGTTGGGATGCGGCTCCTTATCTGGTAACGATAGCTCAGCACCGGATGAGCAGTAGACACACTATCTGAAAAACAGCACTGCACACAGAAAACTTTTCACACATATTAATATTAGTACAAGAGTATTAGAGGTTAAAAGAGTAAATATGAGATAACGTATGTACATTTATTCCAACACATGGAACAGTGGTGAACCTTCCCTGGAGTGGCCGACCGACCAAAATTACCCCAAGAGCACAGCGAAGACTCATCCAAGAGGTCACAAAAGACCCCACAACAACATCCAAAGAACTGCAGGCCTCACTTGCCTCAGTTAAGGTCAGTGTTCATGACTCCACCATAAGAAAGAGACTGGGCAAAAATGGCCTGCATGGCAGAGCTCCAAGACGAAAACCACTACTGAGCAAAAAGAACATTAAGGGTCGTCTCATTTTTGCCAGAAAACATCTTGATGATCCCCAAGACTTTTGGGAAAATACTCTGTGGACTGATGAGACAAAAGTTGAACTTTTTGGAAGGTGTGTGTCCCATTACATCTGGCGTAAAAGTAACACCGCATTTCAGAAAAAGAACATCATACCAACAGTAAAATATGGTGGTGGTAGTGTGATGGTCTGGGGCTGTTTTGCTGCTTCAGGACCTGGAAGACTTGCTGTGATAAATGGAACCATGAATTCTGCTGTCTACCAAAAACTCCTGAAGGAGAACGTCCGGCCGTCTGTTCGTGACCTCAAGCTGAAGCGAACTTGGGTTCTGCAGCAGGACAATGATCCAAAACACACCAGCAAGTCCGCCTCTGAATGGCTGAAGAAGAACAAAATGAAGACTTTGCAGAAAACCCTCCAATGTGGCTGAATTACAACAGTTCTTCCAAAGATGAGTGGGCCAAAACTCCTCCACAGCGCTGTAAAAGACTCACTGCAAGTTATCGCAAACACTTGATTGCAGTTGTTGCTGCTAAGGGTGGAGCAACCAGTTATTAGGTTTAGGGGGCAATCCCTTTTTCACACAGGGCCATGTAGGTTTGGATTTTGTTTTCCCTTAATTATAATAACCTTCATTTAAAAACTGCATTTTGTGTTTATATATATATATATGTAGCTCTGTTCCTCTGAGAACCTCATATCTGCTGTTCTCCACTCATGGAGATATGAGGTTTTAATATGACCACAGTGAACAGAGTGAAATAATATTCTGATTTCTCAAAGTTGGAACTTTAACGAGGCTCATGTAACGAGATGCTAACATTTCTATTTACCTGTCTGTCTCTCTGTGTCTCTGTCTCTCTCTGTCTGTCTGTCTCTCTCTGTCTGTCTCTCTCTCTCTCTCCCTCCCTGTCTCTCTCTCTGTCTGTCTCCCTGTCTCTGTCTCTCTGTGTATCTCGTCCAGCAGCCACTCCCTGTATTAAAGCCATCAGTCCCAGTGAGGGCTGGACGACGGGGGGAGCGACCGTCATCCTGATTGGAGACAACTTCTTTGACGGCCTGCAGGTCGTCTTTGGCACCATGCTGGTGTGGAGCGAGGTAACACTCACCTGATCCATAATCGATTATCAATACAGCCAATGACCTGTACTTAGTCATTGTGTTTCTATGTATATTAATTCCACCGGTCCAAGACGACATCTCTCTGAGACCTGTCTGTCTGTCTCTCTGTCTGTCTCTCCAGTTGATCACCCCTCATGCTATCCGGGTCCAGACCCCTCCCCGTCACATCCCTGGGGTCGTCGAGGTCACGCTGTCCTACAAGTCCAAACAGTTCTGTAAAGGAGCCCCAGGCCGTTTCGTTTACACAGGTAACACCGCAGCTCATTTTCATTGGCTAAGCCAACAGCCAATCCCAACACGTTCGGTCCATAAGCCTTTGTCAACCAATAAGAAGGGAGATAAAAAGAAGAATCAGTAACTTTGGTCCGTACTATAACAGCAATACTATATAGTACTACTGAATACTGCTGCTGCTTTTCCTGTGGTATCATATCGTTGCTTGTGTCATGCGGGCACACACAAGACACTAATATATACCTTTACAGTGGTGAAACAACGTTTTTCAGAAAATAACTTTTTTTTCAATTAAAATTTTTCAACTTTCTTTGCATTATTGTTCCATTCTGACTTTGCACTCAGATTCACAAAACTCTGGCAAAGCAGCACACACCTCCGAAAGCTTTCCAGACAAAGAAATGATTTCAGTCGTTTGTTACTGAGTCCTAAACAGAAGTAAACACAGAAATTAGCCCCCAGGAGTAGCTGCTGTAGCTAAATGACATAACAAACAACAACAAAACCTTTTCTCTTCGGGGAGGCCATTAACGCTCGTCCTGTAGTGAAGCTGAATGTAACTGTGGACACTGAGCTCTTTGAGCCACTGCTGCTGCTGGCAACAGCTGTCATTAATAACTATAATAACTGTCTGAAACTGTCTTTCTCTATTTGTTGGTCCGTCTCGAGGACATTTCTTTTCTTTCTCGTCCTCTGTTTCTTTATGTATTCTTCCTTTTCTGAAGCGAAGTGGAGGTGTTGCATTTCACACTGCTGTCAGAGTAATTACACACATTTAAATCCCATTAACCCTCAAACCCAGTCTGTGGACCTTCATGTTAATGACCTTTGAGCAGTTTGAAGCACACACACACACACACACACACACAATCCCATATGTGTGAGTATGATGTCATCAGTCACATGACCTTGATCATACAGCAGCTGTTTTCACACCTCAGTGGTTCAGAGCGGCTCGTCTCGCTCACCTCCACCCTGCACCGCTCCCAGCATGCTTTGCACAGCTACTTCCATAGAGAGTGAACAGAAAAGAAGGAAGTGATACTGACACATCAGCTCGACTGTACAACACACCGTTCAGTCGGCAACATGAGCTGCAGTAAATTCAATGGCCTGCTGTTTCTGCTGTCCGTTAGCTGCACAGACACCCAGTGATTCCCAACCAGCAGGAGCCTCCACAGCTGCAGGGTGAACAGGGCTACCACAGCACAAACTAGCAGCTACAGGACTTACTTACTTTCCACCACTCGTGTTACTCATCAGCTGCCAATCAGCACTGATCTCTACTACGGCACTTGAATGCATCATACTCGTTTATTTGTACCTTCAGAAACAGAGATGATTTCTAGTGTTTTATATCAGGCAAAGAAATGCAGCACCACAACATTTAAATCATCGTCAATCAAATACTGACATTCACTCTACGTTACAGGTTTATCCTTATGTCCATGTTGCATCCACGTTGCGTCCACGTTGGGTCCCCGTTGCGTCCACGTTGAGTCCACGTTGGGTCCCCGTTGAGTCCACGTTGCGTCCATGTTGAGTCCCCGTTGAGTCCACGTTGCGTCCACGTTGAGTCCCCGTTGAGTCCACGTTGCGTCCACGTTGGGTCCACGTTGGGTCCCCGTTGAGTCCACGTTGCGTCCACGTTGCGTCCACGTTGCGTCCACGTTGTGTACATCTGTAAAGAAGAGGTGGTGCGTCATGTGACAACACCTCCGTTTAGATTAAAATGATGACATCACAGGGCTAGTTATATTTTGTATGAGCAGATAAAATGTGTTAATATGTGTCCTCATGCAGACAGACAGGTCCATGAAATTTCAATGAGCATTGATTTTGGAGTATTGATCGCTTCAACACCTCCTGTCTGACCCGCCCTCAGATTTTCATTTCCTCACCACACACACACACGCACGCACACGCACACACACGCACACACACGCACACACACGCAGTGCCGCAGCTCTGTCTACATCTGTCGACGGTTGTCTCTGAGTTTGACCCGTCTGTCTGTCCTCTGATCTGCACTGACTTCCTGTCTTTCTGTCTGAGTCATTAACTCAAATGAATGCAGGTGAAAGAAACTCAGATTGTCCAAAATGATGATGGACTCTTGTGTTTTATTGATGATTCACTCAAGTACTATACTTATGTACCATTTTAAGATACTTATACTTTATTTTATTATTATTTCATTTCATGCTACTTTCTACTTCTAATGCACTACATGTATTTAATAACTTTAGTTACGTTGCAGATTATTAATACAAAATATGATCAACAAATAAATCATTTTCTATCATTACAGATTAAGATTATAAATTAAGATGCCCAGCAGAATATAAAGTCATTAAAATGCACATTAATACATCAATAATTATAATCCAATAATATCATATATATTATTGTGAAATGGGCCATTCTGGATGATGAGTACTTTTACTTTTGGTACTTTAAGTATATTTTGATGTGTATACTTCCACATATATTTCTACACTGTGGTATTACTACTTTTACTGAAGTACAAGAGCTTCCTCCACTGCAGGAAATACAAACCCATAAAAAACAACTAAACTATACTGAGCTCAGAGAAGACATGCTCCGAGCCGCTGCATCACACCACGTCACCACGTCACGACGTCAGAGTGTCACCACGTCACCACGTCAGAGCGTCACCACGTCACCGCGTCACCACGTCACCGCGTCACCACGTCACGACGTCAGAGTGTCACCACGTCACCACGTCACCGCGTCACCACGTCAGAGCGTCACCACGTCACCACGTCACCACGTCACCGCGTCACCACGTCACCACGTCACGACGTCAGAGTGTCACCACGTCACCACGTCAGAGCGTCACCACGTCACCACGTCAGAGCGTCACGACGTCAGAGTGTCACGACGTCACCACGTCAGAGTGTCACCACGTCACCACGCCACGCGCCACCACGCCAGAGCGTCACCACGCCACCACGCCACGCGTCACCACGCCACCACGTCAGAGTGTCACCACGTCACCACGTCAGAGCGTCACCACGTCACGACGTCAGAGCGTCACCACGTCAGAGTATCACCACGTCAGAGTGTCACCACGTCAGAGTGTCACCACGTCACCACGTCAGAGCGTCACCACGTCACCACGTCACGACGTCACGACGTCACGACGTCAGAGTGTCACCACGTCACCACGTCACCACGTCACCACGTCAGAGTGTCACCACGTCACCGCGTCACCACGTCACGACGTCAGAGTGTCACCACGTCACCGCGTCACCGCGTCACCTCGTCACCGCGTCACCGCGTCACCGCGTCACCACGTCACCGCGTCAGAGCGTCACCACGTCACCACGTCACCACGTCACCACGTCACCACGTCACCGCATCACCACGTCAGAGCGTCACCACGTCACCGCGTCACCACGTCACCGCATCAGAGCGTCACCACGTCACCGCGTCACCACGTCACCGCGTCAGAGCGTCACCACGTCAGAGCGTCACCACGTCACCACGCACAGAGGACACAGAGGACACAGAGGACACAGATCCTGCAGTCCTACAGACATCCACTCATGCATAGACGAAATCCACATGTTGAGTGTGAGGCAGTAGTTTTTTAAAATAATAAAGTTGTAATAAAAGACAATGGAATGAATCCTGCAGTAACATCAAACACAAACAAATCGATTAGATCGTTACAGTCTGTGGTACGTCTGATTGGACCGTTTCATCACAGCCAGTCAGCCAATCAGAAAAGACTTCAGAGGAAGCTAGTGACGACAGAGAGAAGAAAACATTCAGGTGTTAAAATGACAGACAGGTGAGACTCAAAACAGTGATTAGAAACAGAAGTCCCAAAACTATTTTCTCCCAAATCTCTAAAACATCAACAACACACAAATATAACGCTTCATTTCAGTCAGCATGTCATTACTACACAGTCGGGCGGGGTCCGACGGAGTCCTTTAGAGTCCGTTAGAGTCCGGCGGGGTCCGACGGAGTCCTTTAGAGTCCTTTAGAGTCCGGCGGGGTCCAACGGAGTCCTTTAGAGTACGTTAGAGTCCGGTGGGGTCCGTTGGGGTCCGTTAGACTCCGTTAGAGTCCGGTGGGGTCCGTTAGAGTCCTTTAGAGTCCGTTAGAGTCCGTTAGAGTCCTTTAGAGTCCGATGGAGTCCGTCAGAGTCCGTTAGAGTCTGGTGGGGTCCGATGGAGTCCGTTAGAGTCCGGTGGGGTCCGTTAGAGTCCGGTGGGGTCCGTTAGAGTCCTTTAGAGTCCGATGGAGTCCGTCAGAGTCCATTTGAGTCCGATGGAGTCTGATGGAGTCCGTTAGAGTCTGGTGGGGTCTGATGGAGTCCGTTAGAGTCCGATGCAGTCCGATGGAGTCTGATTCTGAATCTGAGTGGACATCTAGCACTTGAAAAGCGAGAAAGATGTAATCAGGGTTTTTCAAACTGAGATGCATGCGTGTCCTCAGGTGTAACTGACACAAAGAGCTACGGATTAAACCTTTAAGGACAAAATCAAAGACACCGAAGCTCAATTTAAGTTTGATCCATAAAGAATGTTAACAGGAGAAAAGACCGACAGACGGCGGGTTACACAGACACACAGGTGATAATAAACTGTCGAACAGTCAACAACACAAGGTCACACACACACACACACCAACACACAGCAGGCTGTAGATAACACAGACATCTGGAGAGCTAACACACTCTTAAAGCTGCTGCTTGTTACGCCCTGTGAGCCTTCAAGGACTGAACGCACACACACACACACACACACTGTTTGTGATGTATAGAGAGTCAGTCTAAAGCTTGTTAAACGCAGCTGAACCAAGACGGGATTATGATTCATGCACTTCACACACACACACACACACACACACACACACACACACTCCTCTCTCTGCTTGGCTGCGTTCACTGACGCTCTGATTTATCACCTCCCGACCAGTTTAAACTGTAAATGATGTTAGAGGAGAGAAGAAGAAGTGTGTCGGACCAATCAGAGATCAGAGTGCTGGTTCATCACACAAACTGTTTCTGATTGGTGTTTCTGTCTCTGTTCAGTCAGCAGGACAAGTCTGGTGGGATTGTTGTTGTTGCTAAGCGACGTGACTCTAATGATGTACGACCTGTCAGTCAGAGTTTCTGTTGGTGAAAACAGCTGTTATGTGTCTTTGTTAATAATCTGAATGTTTGTTCCAGTGAACTGACCAGTTTACACATCAACTAGTCCACATCAACTAGTCCACATCAACTAGTCCACAGTAAACTAGTCCACATCAACTAGTCCACATCAACTAGTCCACAGTAAACTAGTCCACAGTAAACTAGTCCACATCAACTAGTCCACATCAACTAGTCCACAGAACGTATGTGTGCAATGCACATGTGAAATGGTGAACCACCTGTAATAAATATGTGAAATGTGTTCACATATAAATAAATTCATATTGTCACCGTGTAAACAATAAAAACCGTGTAGCTCCAGATTTTGTGATTTTGAGATTTTCATATGAAAGAGAAAGTTTCCCTTCGTGGTTATGGAAATGATTCTTGTTATTAAGCAAAATTAACCGTTTAAAAACTGCCAACAAAGCTGTTTTTCTGATGTCTCACGGTGTGAAACGTGTTTTATAACATCTGATCCATTTATTTCTCCTCCTCAGCTTTAAATGAACCCACTATAGACTATGGCTTCCAGAGGTTACAGAAGGTCATTCCTCGTCACCCCGGAGACCCAGAGAGACTGCCCAAGGTACCACACACACACACGCAGTAACACACACACGCAGTAACACACACACACAGTAACACACACACACTCACACAGTAACACACTCACACGCAGTAACACACACTTACACTCAGACGCAATAATACACACACTCTCACGCAGTAACACACACACACGCAGTAACTCACACACACTCTCATGCAATAACTCACACACACACTCACACGCAATAACACACACACACGCACACTCACACACACAGTAACACACACACACGCACACTCACACACAGTAACTCACACACACTCACACTCACACACAGTAACTCACACACACTCACGCTCACACGCAGTAACTCACACACACACTCTCACGCAGTAACTCTCACGCGCAGTAACTCACACACACTCTCATGCAGTAACTCACACACACACTCTCATGCAATAACTCACACACACACACACACGCAGTAACTCACACACACTCAGACGCAATAACACACACTCTCACGCAGTAACACACTCTCATGCAGTAACTCACACACACTCTCATGCAATAACTCACACACACACTCACACGCAGTAACTCACACACACACTCATGCAATAACTCACACACACACTCACACGCAGTAACTCACACACACACTCACACGCAGTAACTCACACACACACTCACACGCAGTAACTGACACACACACACGCAGTAACTCACACACACACACGCAGTAACTCACACACACTCAGACGCAATAACACACACTCTCACGCAGTAACACACTCTCATGCAGTAACTCACACACACTCTCATGCAATAACTCACACACACACTCACACGCAGTAACTCACACACACACTCTCATGCAATAACTCACACACACACTCACACGCAGTAACTCACTCAAACAAACAATTGTTTTATACAAACACAGACAGAAAGCAACTGATTATTGTTGGTGTTTTTTCCATCAGTCTGTGTTCTGGTTGGCTGCTCAGAGTCCTGATAATCATCAGCTGCATCTACTGATTCTACTGTGTGTGTGTGTGTGTGTGTGTGTGTGTGTGTGTGTGTGTGTGTGTGTGTGTTGACACACACTCACTCTCTGTCTTTAACTGAAACACACACACACACTCTCTTTAACACACTCATTGTGTATCGTTACCAAACAGACATGAAGACCGAACCTTTTACAGTTTTAATATTAAACATCTCTTTGTGAATCAATATTTAATATTTTCCCTCTGAAGGAGTTCCTCCTCTGTGACACCTGTGTGAACAGGAGCTGTGAGATTCCCGGGTCGATTGTTTCTCCTGTTTTGTGCATGCAATGATAAACCTGAGGTCGGGACCCCCGAGGGGTCATCAGGTTAAAGTAAAGGGTGAGAATGTGAAGAGCAGAAGAAACATTTCATCCAGTCATGTTGTTTTTGGCTAATTTTACATCTTCAGGCCCCTAAAACATATTCAAATGAAACAATGTGACAATGAAAATAATCTTTTTGGTTGAACTTGCAGACACAGACAGCAGTGTTGTTGGAAAACATTACAATCCAACACCTTTCTGATGAACTGCGAGTCGTTGCCCAACATCAGTGACGCTGTCAGCACGCTTCAAACAAAGAGGGAGCTATACACATGCTTTCTGAACCAATCTGCATCACAACCACAACACTCTGTGATTGGTCGGCTGTGTGGAGGTGTGACAGTAGGCGGGGTTTGATTGTCTCCGTCAGCTCTTTTTTTCATCCTTCACGCAACTACTTCTGTCACTTTTCATGTGAACAGCTGAGGTCGAGACTCTGAACGTCTTCAGGAGAGACGACAAAGACAGAGTTGTTGGAGAGCGATCAGGGAGGCAGCAGGACGAGGACATGACGGCACGGGAGCAAATCCCTGCAGCCAGAATCCAAAGTCTTCTGGAAAGAATAGTGGAGGCTGTTAAAGCAGCACATTCATTCTCATAGTTTTGGAAACACATGGGGTTGCAGTGTTCGATTGTCCACATACTTTTGGCCATGTAGTGTATGAGCTGAGAAAAGCAAAGCAATTAACAAAGATTAACCTGGACCTGAACCTGAACCTGGATCAGTGTTTGCTGCTCCAAAGCTAACTGCTGCTAAAACAGCACTTCTGTTTTTCCACTGGTTCAGTAATCCAACGTGAATCAGACGTGGAGGATTTCTGCTGTGTGTTTTCTGTCTCCTGTGATGTGAGCTGACATGCTGTTAGCTCCATAATGAAAACCACATCCCACCACGTCTTTAATAATTCATCTGTAATGGTTTTATTCAATTACCCACGCTGCCTTGTGCTCAGCGTGCAGCAGAGCGAATGCTGACCACAGAAACTCTAATAACTGGAAGTAATCCTGAATGTCCCTGATGTTAGACTCCAGCAGACATCTGAACCGGGCGTATTGATCCATGAATGACTGTGTTTACATGTACACTAGCATCACAGTTATGATCAGGTTTTTCACACATGTAAACATCGGAAATCCTTTTTCCAGAATCTCTGAGGTTTTTACAGTCCGTCCAACATACGACAACCGTGATCATTAGATACTTGATTCAGATTAAGAATCTGAAAAGGGAACTCAGAAGAGTCAGCATGAAGTCTTAGTGACCCTGTAAACCTAATTAAGGCCCTAAAATAGTTTTAGTTTAGAGACACAATGGACCCACGAGACACACAGAGACTCAAATGTTTTGATAACAGCACTAAAATTCTGAATTTGTTTGTTTTGAGGTTTGTCTTGGTGGACACCCAAAATGGCCGTTTGGACATTTAGTAGTAATATTATGTCAATAAATGTTCAGAATCAGAATGTGCATCTTGTATCTACTGCAGATGAAGACCACGTATACGGTCAAAAGCTCTGGAATAGAGATTGTGTTGTCGTTGTCAGTACAGCTGTTTCTTTGACTCCTCGACGTCTCGACCGCGATGTCATTTCCGTTCCACCGGATTCACTTCGGTGCCGCAGGCGGACTTTAACGATCAGCATCAAGTCAACACGTCCACTGACGCCTCTGAGGCCGCCTACACCCATGTTAAAAGGTCCTGTGATTGACACTCAAACTGACCAATCACAAACCTGTGCTGTGACATCACACCGCGGCCGACTCTAGATCTGTTTCAGACTCAGTTTTAGGTGTTAAAGTCGGTTCTATGTAAATGAACCGACACGACATTCATCACTGTTAGCTAATGTCACACACACACACACACACACACACACACACAAACACACACGCAAACACACACACACACACACTGAAACACACACACACACACTGAAACACACACATACACAAACACACACTCACACACACACTGAAACACACACAAACACACACATACAAGAGAAGATTCAATAACAAGTAAATCAGTGTGTTTTGACAGTGTGTGTGTGTGTGTGTGTGTGTGTGTGTGTGTGTGTGTGTGTGTGTGTGTGTGTGTGTTTAAAGCCCATTGGCAAACAGTGAGGTAGAAACAGTCAAATCAGGTAATCAGCGTGTGCAGCCATGTGGCAAGAAAGGAGATTGGCACCCACACACTCACACACACACACACACACACACACACACACACACACACACTCACACACTCACACTCACACACACACACTCACACACACACAGACACACACACACTCACACACTCACACCATTATCAGTCTTTCTGTTATCAGATTTCCAAAAAGAAATAACTCCTGTGTTTCTGCCTCAGAGCAAAGAATCAGGAAGTCGTTTTCTTCAGATAATCAGATGATCAGATGATCAGATGATCAGGTGATCAGGTGATCAGGTGATCAGATGATCAGGTGATCAGGTGATCAGATGATCAGGTGATCAGATGATGAGGTGATCAGATGATCAGGTGATCAGATGATGAGGTGATCAGATAATCAGATGATCAGGTGATCAGATGATCAGGTGATCAGGTGATCAGATGATCGGCCGATCGTAGAGAACCACGACGCTTCAGCTTTCCCTCCAGTTTGTCTGCAGGTGTTTAACGTAGCTCGTCGGAGCAGAAACTCGGCAGCTGATTGGTTGTTGGTTGGTTTCTCCGTGACTGTCGGAGGAAACGTTGAGCTAAAACGTTCTCAACCTTTCCAGGTTTGTTTACGCCGGAAGCTGCGCCGCCTCGGGCGCTCTGATTGGCCACCGCAGCACCACGTTGACAGCTCGATGGCCTCGCTCTGCGTCCCTCTCATTTATTATCATTTTCCTCAGGAGGACTTTTATTATTTATTTATTTACACTTTATTCATATTATTGTAATCATTCATGATGTCGCGTTTATTAAGGTACATTTCCTGCTGCTGAATCTGAAGGATCAGCGTGTGTGTGTGTGTGTGTGTGTGTGTGTGTGTGTGTGTGTGTGTGTGTGTGTGTGTGTGTGTGAGTGTGTGTGTGAGTGTGTGTGTGTGTGTGTGTGTGTGTGTGTGTGTGTGTGTGTGTGTGTGTGTGAGTGTGTGTGTGTGTGTGTGTGTGTGTGTGTGTGTGTGTGTGTGTGTGTGTGTGTGTGTGTGTGTGTGTGTGTGTGTGTGTGTGTGTAGGCTTAAAAGAATAATTGGTTTCTCCTCAGTGATGACATCCCAACCTCCAGCTCTATCGCCGTGGTAACCTTGTTAATGTGTGAGAGAGAGGTGCTTGTCATCTCACTGCGTAACAATGAAACACTTGTAATAATAAGGCTTTCATTTGTCACTGTGTGTGTGTGTGTGTGTGTGTGTGCGCGCGCGTGTGTGTGTGTGTGTGTGTGTGGGCGCGCGCGTGTGTGTGTGTGTGTGAGTGAATAAATCGCACATGCTGCGACACACTTGAACGTCGCTCTGCATAAACGAGCAGATTAAAGACAATCGAAGGCTGAAAGCTACTTCACAGAAATGACTTCCTCTCTCGGTGTGTGTGTGTATAACTACACACACACACACACACACACACACAGTGAGTGTGTGTATAACTACACACACACACACACACAGTGAGTCTGATAGTGAACGGTGAGTTAAAGAGTTCAAACATTTAGTTGTAATGTGATGAACTCGAAGAAGAAAGGAGGATGGAAGGAGAAAGAGGAACATGCAGAACAGAACAGGAAGGAGGTGAAGGAGGTGAGGAAGGTGAAGGAGGTGAAGGAGGTGAAGGAAGTGAAGGAGGTGAGGGAGGTGAAGGAGGTGAGGAAGGTGAAGGAGGTGAGGAAGGTGAAGGAGGTGAAGGAGGTGAAGGAAGTGAAGGAGGTGAGGAAGGTGAAGGAGGTGAGGAAGGTGAAGGAAGTGAAGGAGGTGAAGGAGGTGAGGGAGGTGAAGGAGGTGAGGAAGGTGAAGGAGGTGAAGGAGGTGAAGGAAGTGAAGGAGGTGAAGGAAGTGAAGGAGGTCAAAGAAGTGAAGAAGGTGAAGGAGGTGAAGGAGGTGAGAGAGGTGAAGGAGGTGAGGAAGGTGAAGGAAGTGAAGGAGGTGAAGGAGGTGAAGGAGGTGAGGGAGGTGAAGGAGGTGAGGAAGGTGAAGGAAGTGAAGGAGGTGAAGGAAGTGAAGGAGGTGAGGGAGGTGAAGGAGGTGAGGGAGGTGAAGGAGGTGAAGGAAGTGAAGGAGGTGAGGGAGGTGAAGGAGGTGAGGGAGGTGAGGGAGGTGAAGGAGGTGAGGGAGGTGAAGGAGGTGAGGAAGGTGAAGGAGGTGAAGGAGGTGAAGGAAGTGAAGGAGGTGAAGGAGGTGAAGGAGGTGAAAGAAGTGAAGGAGGTGAAGGAGGTGAAGGAGGTGAGGGAGGTGAAGGTGGTGAGGGAGGTGAAGGAGGTGAAGGAACTGAAGGAAGTGAAGGAGGTGAAGGAAGTGAAGGAGGTGAGGGAGGTGAAGGAAGTGAAGAAGGTGAAGGAGGTGAAGGAGGTGAGGGAGGTGAAGGTGGTGAGGGAGGTGAAGGAGGTGAAGGAACTGAAGGAAGTGAAGGAGGTGAAGGAAGTGAAGGAGGTGAGGGAGGTGAAGGAAGTGAAGAAGGTGAAGGAGGTGAGGGAGGTGAAGGAGGTGAAGGAGGTGAAGGAACTGAAGGAAGTGAAGGAGGTGAAGGAGGTGAAGGAAGTGAAGGAGGTGAAGGAGGTGAGGGAGGTGAAGGAGGTGAAGGAAGTGAAGGAGGTGAGGGAGGTGAAGGAAGTGAAGGAGGTGAAGGAGGTGAGGGAGGTGAAGGAAGTGAAGGAGGTGAAGGAGGTGAAGGAAGTGAAGGAGGTCTAGAAAAGGAAACGACAGATAGTTGAGTGAACGTTGACAACGAATGAAGATGAAAAAAGGAAGTGAAAGTAAAACATCAAAGGGAAGAAAGAAAAGATGAAGAAAGGAAATAAATGGAGGGGAAGGAGAGATGGAAACAAAGAGGAGGGATGAACAGTGGTGGAGGGATGAACAGACGGATGGAGGGATGAACAGACGGATGGAGGGATGAACAGTGATGGAGGGATGAACAGACGGATGGAGGGATGAACAGAGTGGTGGAGGGATGAACAGACGGATGGAGGGATGAACAGTGATGGAGGGATGAACAGACGGATGGAGGGATGAACAGAGTGGTGGAGGGATGAACAGACGGATGGAGGGATGAACAGAGTGGTGGAGGGATGAACAGACGGATGGAGGGATGAACAGAGTGGTGGAGGGATGAACAGACGGATGGAGGGATGAACAGACGGATGGAGGGATGTACAGAGTGATGGAGGGATGAACAGAGTGGTGGAGGGATGAACAGTGATGGAGGGATGAACAGAGTGGTGGAGGGATGTACAGACGGATGGAGGGATGAACAGACGGATGGAGGGATGAACAGAGTGGTGGAGGGATGAACAGACGGATGGAGGGATGAACAGATGGATGGAGGGATGAACAGAGTGATGGAGGGATGAACAGTGATGGAGGGATGAACAGATGGATGGAGGGATGAACAGTGATGGAGGGATGAACAGAGTGGTGGAGGGATGAACAGTGATGGAGGGATGAACAGAGTGGTGGAGGGATGTACAGACGGATGGAGGGATGAACAGAGTGGTGGAGGGATGAACAGAGTGGTGGAGGGATGAACAGTGATGGAGGGATGAACAGAGTGATGGAGGGATGAACAGTGATGGAGGGATGAACAGAGTGATGGAGGGATGAACAGAGTGGTGGAGGGATGAACAGTGATGGAGGGATGAACAGAGTGATGGAGGGATGAACAGTGATGGAGGGATGAACAGTGATGGAGGGATGAACAGATGGATGGAGGGATGAACAGAGTGATGGAGGGATGAACAGAGTGGTGGAGGGATGAACAGTGATGGAGGGATGAACAGAGTGATGGAGGGATGAACAGTGATGGAGGGATGAACAGTGATGGAGGGATGAACAGAGTGATGGAGGGATGAACAGAGTGATGGAGGGATGAACAGATGGATGGAGGGATGAACAGAGTGATGGAGGGATGAACAGAGTGATGGAGGGATGAACAGTGATGGAGGGATGAACAGTGATGGAGGGATGAGGGGGCGGGGTTAATTGAAAACCCTCCTGAAGAAGTTTGTAATGAAAAGCAGCAGATTAACTGAGTGTGTGTTTAATTAAGATAAAGACTCAATGAAGCATTGTTCTGCTGCAGCCTGATTACACTCACACACACTCACACACACACAGACACACACACACATACACACTCACACACTCACACACACACACACACACACACACACACACACACACTCACACACACACTTTAACACACACACTTTAACACACTGTGCTGTTTGTTTGGCAGCATTTTAACACTAACTGATCATTGAAGTGAAGTAGTTCAGTGTTAAAGAGGCTCAGTGTGTGTGTGTGTGTGTGTGTGTGTGTGTGTGTGTGTGTGTGTCTCAGTGTGTGTGTGTGTGTGTGTCTTGCGCGCTCTGTGAACTGTAACTGAGCTCTGATTAGAATAAACACTGTTTAATACCATCAGCTCTATCAGGTCAACAACCACACACACACACACACACACACTCACACACACACACACACACACACACACACACACACACACACACACACACACACACACACACACTCACTATATATGTTAATTTTGGTCGTAAAACACCTGAAAGTTAAACTCAAACATGTAAAGAGTTTCCTGTCCGAGGCGCGGAAGCTGTTTGAAACCAGAAGCAGACGGAGTGAATAACAGCTGACGTCATGAAGAGCTGAGAGCATCAGCTGTGTGTGTGTGTGTGTGTGTGTGTGTGTGTGTGTGTGTGTGTGTGTGTGTGTGTGTGTGGAGCGATGAGGAGGCTGCAGCCTTCCTCACATGAACACATGAAGCCAACAGAAACGTCATGTTTCCATCGTCTGAGCTTTTACTGACGTCGTCTCGCTGCGTCCTCTTCTTCTTCTGCGGCGCTTTAACGGCAGCGGCTGGAGGATCAGCTCCACCAGCTGTTCACCTCCATCAGCCAATCAGCTCGCGTTCTCGCAGCGGCGGCGGGCGGAGACGAGCAGCACGTCGGGTTTTCTGTTAAGTCTCTTCAAACAGTGGGAAGGAACCTGGACGCTCAGTACTTCCTGTTTTTTAACCTGTTCTGTCCTCTGGTGCAGGAGGTGCTGTTGAAGAGGGCAGCTGACCTGGTGGAGGCGCTCTACGGGATGCCTCATAACAACCAGGTAACTACACCTGCTTCAAAACACACCGAGGTATAAACCAAAGCAAACGCACACTGGAGTTCCTTTCAGTTTACACTCCGGTCCTGAAGTGATCCTTCGCACTGTGGCCATGAAATATAATAATCACGCACAAACACGGTTTGATCGAGGTTTTCATCCAGACTCCTCACAGCTCTCTCCCGGTCTGACTGTCTGCAGGAGATCATCCTGAAGCGAGCGGCCGACATCGCCGAAGCTCTCTACAGCGTTCCCAGGAACCACAACCAGATCCCATCGCTAGGCAACACTACCTCGCACGGCATGATGGGAGTTAACTCCTTCAGTGGACAGCTGGCCGTCAACGTCTCTGACACAACGCAAGGTAGGCGGAAAAGTAGTGCAAGTAGAAGTCCTGCAGCTGCGGGGGTATCGGGAGTAATCCAGGCGGACGCGATGAGGGTCACATCACACTTTCCTTTTAACGGCTTCTCTTTTTACGTATTTATATCTCACTAATGTGACACAAAGAGCTTGACTCTAGCTCCACTTACTCCACCTTTTTTTTGGAGCTTTCAACTGCATGTTTTTGTCTTCCTCTGTGGATGTAGACAGCTCAAGTGTCATCATGTCAGAAAGATCAGGGAGGACGTTCACATCCAACACCAGAGAGCATCTTTGAACACAGAACATCTTTCTGTGGGAACATACAACCACCTTGTCATGTGACTGTTTGTAGTCACATGACAACTGAGCATCTCCATCCACTGAGGAAGACAATGAGATGTGGTTGAAAGCTGTGGATAAACACCTTACAACTCTTCATACCGGCTCCATTCCCTCTGTTGGTCACGTGACCCTCGTCATACCCGTGATTCGATGTGATACATCAGTGTTTGTTCCCTTTGTTCGGCCTGTTCAAAGTCTTTAAATACTCAGCCCAGTTTATATTCTACCCATTTACAGCAGCAGCTCAGCAAAGATGGAGTTCCTTATGGTTAAATAATGAAAAAGCCAACGCTGTCTGACGTGTTGAATTACTGACGTCCATGAAACAAAACAAAACTGTTTTTAGGAGACAGGGTTGAAAAACTACAGTACCCATGAGTCTTAGCAGCTGTTGTGCAAACTCTTTTGACTCAACTGATCCAAAACTGATCCAAAGCCTAACAGTGAATTGATTTAAACATCTGAATTTATCGATGTAATGTCGAATCCTCACAGTGATAAATGATCCAACAGTCAGCTGACACAGATTGAACTGGGAACACTGGGCAACATGTGAACCACATCATGAGCTGCAGGATACTGAAGTATCGTTAAACCTGTGATGTCGTCCTCTTTCAGTTGGTTACAGTCGTAACACGAGCAGCGTGTCGCCACGGGGATACGTACCGAGCTCCACCCCCCAACAGAGTAACTATGGTAACACTGTCAGCAACAGCATGAACGGCTACGGCAACACCGGCATGCCAAACCTCGGAGTGGCGACATCACCTGGCTTCCTCAACGGGTCGTCTGCCAACTCTCCCTACGGCAGTAAGTATCAAGGTAAATACTACTACTACTACAAATAATAATAATAATAAACTTTATTTGTATAGCACCTTTCATACAAGAAATGCAGCTCAAAGTGCTTTACAACAAAGACGATACATGTACTGAGTGCTTCACATAAAACACTACAAAATGAACATAAAAACAGGGATAGAAAGCCATAGTTAGTGGAAAATAACGTAAAAATAAGCTGAGAATAGAATACATAAAATAGACAGAATGATAGAATGCCATACTTACTGTAAAACATAAAATGAGGAATGCATAAAATAAGATGGGAAGTAAACTAAATAATAATAATAAAAACATAAACATCAAAATAAAGTTAAAAAGTAGAATACATGAAATGCTATAAATCTAGTAAAATATAGCATAAAGAGTTCTGTGCCTGTATCAGGAAAGTCAAATCTAGTGAAGGGATACGTTTTTAGCTTTCTTTTAAACATTTCAGCGAGCTGCGTCCTGATATCTACAGGAAGTGTGTTCCACAGCTTTGGACCGTAAATGACGAAGGCTGCATCCCTGATTCTCTTTCGGCTGCTGCTGGGAACCTCCGATAAACCAGCAGCAGAGGATCGCCGTGTTCTTGAAGGCCAGTAGTTAACAAGGGAGTTAGCAATGTAGCCTGGTCGTAGCCCATTAAGGGCTTTGTATATAAGGAGGACGAGCTTAAAAATCAGTTCTAAATGTTACAGGAAGCCAGTGCGGAGCAGGTAAACCTGGACTGATGTGTTCTCTGCTCCAGGTTCTGGTTAACAGCGGAGCTGCAGCGTTTTGAATGAGTCTCTCCGCGGTTTTTTTCGGGAGGCCAGTAAAAACTGCGTTACAGTAATCGAGTCGGCTTGAAATAAAGGCATGCATCAGAGAGACCGAGACTGGGCTGGGCATCTTCACATGTTCTCCTCTTTGTTTTTGTACCTTTTGATGTTTGGAGCTTTCAGATGTCAGAGTTGGTCCATCTTAACATTCACTCAACAGAATTTTTACAAACGACTCCATGATTTACCAAAGTATTTATTCAGACTCCACTGTGACTCCCAGTTTGTGAACCACTGGGTCAAACTGTTTTCTGAAATGTTTTGCTCCACGAGGAGCAGAAATCTCAGTAACTCCTGGTCATGATCCTTTCTGTGGATATTCATGGTCTCCAGAGGAAGATTTCAAATCGTTTTAATGAACCCCTGACTTTATTTTCTAGCGCCACCATCAGGACAAACTATGTTCATACGTCAGAAATATCAAAAGCAAAATGAACAGATTATAGCGGAATCGTCCTGATCACATTCCTGCTCTCCAGAAGACGCTTCGTGGCTCCTGTTTACTTCCTTTTAGCACCACCTTCAGGTCAAAATGTTCTCTCGTTTCTGATGTGTGACAAACACCAGTTTGTGAACTTGTTGAACTGAGGTTCAGAATCAGCTTCTAAACTGGATTTTAACACAAGGTCCATTTAGTAGCTGTTCTGAGGCTTTCGATTTTATCCGGTTCTAGTATTTCTTTTCTTTTTTGGTTTGATTATTTTAGTTTACAACTGTTTGAAGGTCAAGGCTGAATTTGAAGAAGTTCTTAAAGTGCTAAAAAAGGGATGTTGAGATGTTCTGAACTGGTTGAACTGGTTTCTGATCTGTTTCCTGTTTCTGTGTTTCAGTTGTTCCCTCCAGTCCGACCATGGCGGTTTCTAACTGTAACTCCTCTCACGGAGTTTTCTCCTTCTCGGCGGCCGTCAAACAGAAGAGCGCCTTCGCTCCCGTCGTCCGGCCAACAGCTTCACCTCCCCCTCCACCAAACTGCTCCAACAACTCCAATGGGCTGCAAGGTGACACTGGGCTTACTGCCTCCTCCTCCTCCTCCTCCTCCTCCTCCTCCATCTTCCAATCCTTCACCTCCTCCTCCCGTTTGTCAGACATCTCCTCTCCTCGTCTAAGATCTTCTCAGCTTATCTTTTCTCCTTCTCTAATCTTTAACACCACCTCCTCCTCCAGTGTTACGTACCCTGACAGTGACTCCCCTCAGCTGATTTCTCCTGCTAGGAGAATGCTACAAGTTTTAAGTTTTTCCTTTTTGAATTAGGTTGTTTAATTTTTTTTTGTTTTAAGAGAAATTCTCCAGAGAATGAAATGTACTTTAACTAATAGTGGTTCGGGCATCCCCGGGCCTGGTGGTGTAAGCCACGTAGTGAAAAAATGGAACGGGAACTCAGAAATTTAAGCTACTCTGTGTTACATAAGCCCCGCCCTCAGGAAGGAGTCTACCTGAGAATCTGTTGATTAGCTACTCAGGTAGACTCCTCCCTGAGGGCGGGGCTTATGCAACACAGAGTAGCTTAAATTTCTGAGTTCTCAGACCATTTTCACAATTGAGAATGACTTCTGGATGGGAGTCGAAACGTCTTGATTCTGAAAACAGCGTCCAGACGACTGCGACTGAAACCTTTTCTATGATGGATCACTCCTGGACGAATGAGGGACTGCGCCGTCTTAAGCCACGTAGTGTTATATAATGCACACCTGGTGGACAGGTGTGAAGGAGAACGCAGTGGTAATTG